>NC_053026.1:482789576-483069671 GCF_003073215.2 Triticum urartu
AGACCTCGCTTGTCCTCAAGCGAAAAGCCGATAACAATAAATATGTCCTCGTGTTTAGAGGTAGAGGCATCGATAAAAAATAAAATACGGACATGAACATATATAGATTTTGTCATATGATTACTTATGTTCAAGTGATGATCTATTCACAATGCAAAAGTATAAATCATAAACCTTATTGGGCTCCAACAAACTATAATCTCAGTCATTGAAGCAATTGCAATTTATCATAACATCGAAAAGAGTCTATGTCAGAGCTAAAAAGCAAGTCCACATACTCAACTATCATTTAGTCCTCCATAACTGCTAACACTCACGCAATACTTGTGGTTACAGAGTTTTAATCAGACACAGAGAAAGATAGGGGCTTATAGTTTTGCCCCACAACCTTTTACCTCAAGGGTAATGTCAACAATAATGGTTCATGCTCCCCTACATCCAATTAGATATATATATATATATATCATGTTCTTTCCAACATGCTGAGCTTGCCAAAGGATAAAATGAAAAAGAAAAGGTGAAGATCACCGTGACTCTTGCATAAGGAAGAAGATAATAATAAAGGATAGGCCCTTCGCAGAGGGAAGCAGAGGTTGCCATGCGCTTTTATGGTTGGATATATAAAATCTCAATGCGAAAGAACGTCACTTTATATTGCCACTTGTGATATGAACCTTTATTATGCAGTCCGTCGCTTTTATTACTTCCACATCACAAGATCGTATAAAGCTTATTTCTCCCACACCAATCAATCATACATATTTAGAGCAATTTTTATTGCTTTGCACCGATGACAACTTACTTGAAGGATCTTACTCAATCCATAGGTAGATATGGTGGACTCTCATGGCAAAACTGGTTTAAGGGTATTTGGAAGGACAAGTAGTATTTCTACTTGGTGCTGAGAATTTGGCTAGCATGAGGGGGATAGGCAAGCTCAACAAGTTAGAGGAACCATGACAACATACTTTATCTCAGATATAAGAAAGACATAACTCATTATGTTGTCTTCCTTGTCCAACATCAACTCTTTAGCATGTCATATTTTAATGAGTGCTCCCAATCATAAAAGATGTCAATGATAATATATCTATATGTGAAAACCTATCTTTCCTTATTACTTCCTATTAATTGCAACAATGACCAAAGCTATGTCTGCCAACTCCCAACAACTTTTAATCACCATACTCTTTCTATGTGAAGCCATTACTCTCAATAAGATCAATATGAACTCTTTGTTTCTTTTTATTCCTGTTCTCTTTTCTTTTATTCACCTAAGATCATGGCAAAATAATCAAGCCCTTGACTCAACACTAATCTTTATTATATATAGCTCACGGACTCGATTACATAGAGGGATCATAAAGCAAAACTCAAAACTAGATCATGCCATAAAATTTATTCTACTAGATCAAGATACTACTAATAGGATCGAACTAAGAAAAACGGTAAAGATAGGAGTTGTGATGGTGATACGATACCGGGGCACCTCCCCCAAGCTTGGCAATTGCCAAGGGGAGTGCCCATACCCAGATACTCAATTCTTCTTTGTTGGAGGAGACGGTGGTGGTGATGTTGGCTTAGTTGATGGCTTAGTCTTCTCCCTTAATTTGCGCTTAAGGACGGCATTTTGATCCCTCAGACCATCAACTTCCCACTCCAGGTTTAATATCTTTTTGCATAGGTCCTGCTTATTTTCCTGCAAGAGACGAAAAGGGATAAACTCGAACTTGGGTTTCTTTACCCTATTAGGGAGACTTGACCTTTTGAAATCCACGTGCATGTCCCCAGGTTGAGGTAATGGTGCTTCGTCTTCATCTGAGCTCGTCTCCTCCTTCCCCTTGGGTTCATAGTCCTCTTCTTCCTCCATGGTCCATCCATTATGTTCCACATCTCCATAGACCCTTGGATTTGCTAAGTAGTCATCCACATAGCTTTCTCCTTCCGAATCCTGGGAAGACATGTTGATCTAATCTGCAACAGGACAGCTCGAAACAAGAACAGGAGATTTTTGCGTGATACGGGAGTCAAAACTTTCGGGAGAATATATAATGAATTTTTACCGACCAAAATACGTAACGTGCAAGAAAACGGAGTCCGGAAAGCACACGAGGCGCTCACGAGGTAGGGGGGCGCGCCCAGGGGGGTAGGGCGCGCCCACCACCCTCGTGGGGCCCTCGTGTCCTTCCCGGACTGCTACTTATTTTTCTATTTTTCTAAATATTCCAAAACGGAGAAATATTGCCATAGAAATTGTTTTGGAGTCGGTTTACTTACCGTACCACATACCTATTCCTTTTCGGAGTCTGAAACATTCCGGAAAGTGTCCCTTATGTATTCCTCCGGGGTTATGGTTTCAATAATATTGGTTTCAACACTTATGGGATTACCTGAGATATAATGTTTAATTCTTTGACCATTTACCACCTTCGGATTTGTGCCCTCAAAGTTGTTAATTTTTATGGCACCGGAACGATAGACCTCTTCGATGACGTAGGGGCCTTCCCATTTAGAGAGAAGTTTTCCTGCAAAAAATCTTAAACGAGAGTTGTATAGCAATACATAATCACCTACATTAAACTCACGCTTTTGTATCCTTTTGTCATGCCATCTTTTAACTTTTTCTTTAAACAACTTGGCATTTTCATAAGCTTGGGTTCTCCATTCATCAAGTGAGCTAATATCAAATAACCTCTTCTCACCGGCAAGTTTAAAATCATAGTTAAGCTCCTTAATAGCCCAATATGCCTTATGTTCTAATTCGAGAGGTAAGTGACATGCTTTTCCATAAACCATTTTATACGGAGACATACCCATAGGATTTTTGTATGCAGTTCTATAAGCCTATAATGCATCATCAAGTTTCTTAGACCAATTCTTTCTAGACCTATTAACAGTCTTTTGCAAAATTAATTTGAGCTCTCTATTGCTCAACTCTACTTGACCACTAGACTGTGGGTGATAAGGGGATGCAATTCTATGATTAACATCATATTTAGCAAGCATTTTATGGAAGGCACCATGAATAAAGTGTGAACCACCATCAGTCATTAAATATCTAGGGACTCCAAACCTCGGAAAAATAACTTCCTTAAGCATTTTAATAGAAGTGTTATGATTAGCACTACTAGTTGGAATAGCTTCCACCCACTTAGTAATGTAATCAACAGCAACTAAAATATGTGTGTATCCATTAGAGGCAGGAAAAGGTCCCATATAACCAAAACCCCAAACATCAAACGGTTCAATAACAAGTGAATAATTCATAGGCATTTCTTGACATCTACTAATATTACCAATTCTTTGACATTCATCACAAGACAAGACAAACTTACGGGCATCCTTGAAGAGAGTAGGCCAATAAAAACCAGATTGCAATACCTTATGTGCAGTTCTATCTCCAGCGTGGTGTCCTCCATAAGACTCGGAATGACACTTGCGTAGGATCTGTTCCTGTTCATGCTCAGGTACACAACGCCTAATAACACCATCTACTCCTTCTTTATAAAGATGTGGGTCATCCCAAAAGTAATGTCTCAAGTCATAGAAAACCTTTTTCTTTTGCTGGTATGTGAAACTAGGTGGTATAAACTTAGCAACAATATAATTAGCATAATCAGCATACCATGGAGTACTACGAGAAGTACTTATAACATGTAATTGTTCATCAGGAAAGTCATCATTAATAGGTAGTGGGTCATCAAGAATATTTTCTAACCTAGATAAGTTGTCTACAACGGGGTTCTCAGCTCCCTTTCTATCAACAATATTCAAATCAAATTCTTGTAGCAAGAGAACCCATCTAATAAGTCTAGGTTTAGCATCTTTCTTTTCCATAAGATATTTAATAGCAGCATGATCAGTGTGAATAGTTACTTTAGAATCAACAATATAAGATCTGAACTTATCATAAGCAAATACAACTGCTAAAAGTTCCTTTTTAGTAGTAGCATAATTTCTTTGAGCATTGTCTAGAGTCTTACTAGCATAATGGATAACATTTAATTTCTTATCAACTCTTTGCCCTAGAACAGCACCTACAGCATAATCACTAGCATCACACATAATTTCAAAGGGTAAATTCCAATCAGGTGGCTGAACAATAGGTGCAGAGACTAATGCTTTCTTAAGTATTTCAAATGCTTCTACACAATCATCATCAAAGACAAATGGTATATCTTTTTGCAATAAATTAGTCAGAGGCCGAGAAATTTTTGAGAAGGCCCTAATGAATCTCCTGCAAAATCCGGCGTGACCAAGGAAACTTCTTATACCTTTGATGTCCTTGGGACATGGCATCTTTTCAATAGCATCAAACTTGGCTTTATCAACTTCAATACCTCTTTCAGAAACTTTGTGCCCCAAGACAATACCTTCATTAACCATAAAGTGGCACTTTTCCCAATTCAAGACAAGATTAGTTTCTTCACATCTCTGCAAAACTCGATCAAGATTGCTGAAGCAATCGTCAAAAGAGGAACCATAGACGGAAAAGTCGTCCATGAAAACCTCACAAATCTTTTCACAAAAGTCAGAGAATATAGCCGTCATGCATCTTTGAAAGGTAGTAGGTGCATTACATAAACCAAAAGGTATACGTCTATAAGCAAAAGTACCAAAAGGGCATGTAGAAGTAGTCTTTGATTGATCTTTAGCCGACACAGGTATTTGAGAGAAACTAGAATAACCATCTAGAAAGCAATAGTGTGTATGTTTGCATAATCTTTCTAGCATTTGATCAATAAAAGGTAAGGGGTAATGATCTTTCTTAGTAGCTTTATTTAATTTCCAGAAATCAATTACCATCCTATAACCTGTGATAATTCTTTGTGGAATCAATTCATCTTTATCATTAGGAACAACAGTAATACCTCCCTTCTTAGGGACACAATGGACAGGACTTACCCACTCACTATCAGCAACGGGATAGATTATACCTGCCTCCAGAAGCTTTAGTATTTCTTTTCTTACCACTTCTTTCATTTTAGGATTCAGACGTCATTGAGGATCACGAACTGGTTTGGCATCTGCTTCCAAATTTATTTTATGTTGACATAGAGTGGGACTAATGCCCTTAAGATCATCAAGAGTATATCCAATAGCAGCACGATGCTTCTTCAGAGTTTTCAATAATCTTTGTTCTTCATGCTCTGAAAGGTTAGCACTAATAATAACAGGATATATCTTCTTTTCATCAAGATAAGCATATTTAAGATTATCAGGCAAAGGTTTAATCTCAAACACGGGATCACCCTTAGGCGGAGGAGTGTCCCCTAGGATTTCAACAGGTAAATTGTGTTTCAGAATAGGTTCCTGTTTAAAGAATACTTCATCTATTTCCCTTCTTTCATTCATGAACATATCATTTTCATGGTCTAGCAAATAGTGTTCTAAAGGATCACTAGGAGGTACGGCAATAGAAACAAGACCAATAATCTCATCCTTACTAGCTAATTCTTCCTCACGATGTTGTGTACTAAATTTAGAGAAATTAAACTCATGAACCATATCATCCAAGCCAATAGTAACAACATTCTTTGTGCAATCTATGGTAGCATTGATAGTATTTAAGAAGGCTCTACCAAATATAATGGGACAAAAGCTATCTTGTGGGGAACCAAGAACAAGAAAATCAGCAGGATATTTAGTTTTCCACACAAGACTTTAACATCTCTAACAATTCCCATTGCTAAAATAGTATCTCTATTGGCAAGTTTAATTGTGACATCAATATCTTCTAACTCAGCAGGTGCAATTTCATTCTTAATTTCTTCATATAAAGTATGTGGTATAACACTAGCACTAGCACCCATATCACATAAGCCATGATAACAATGATCTCCTATTTTAACAGAAATAACAGGCACGCCTACCGCAGGTCTATGTTTATCTTTAGCACAAGGCTTAGCAATTCTAGCAGTTTCACCTTCGAACTGAATAACACGCCCATCAATATTATCAGACAAGAGATCTTTAATAGTAGCAATATTAGGTTCTAATTTAACTTGCTCAGGAGGTGTATAAGTTCTAATATTGCTTTTACGAACAATAGTTGAAGCTTTAGCATGATCCTTTATTCTAACAGGGAAAGGTGGTTTCTCAATATAAGAAGTAGGAACAATAGGATCATTATAAGTGACAGTCTTTTCTTCAACTTTAATAGGTGCAGCTACTTTTACTTCTATGGGAGGATGATATTTAAACCACTTCTCCTTAGGGAGATCAACATAAGTAGCAAAAGATTCACAGAAAGAAGCTACTATCTTAGAGTCAAGTCCATATTTAGTGCTAAACTTACGGAAAATATTGGTATCCATAAAAGATTTAACACAATCAAACTTAGGTGTCATACCTGACTCCTTACCTTCGTCGAGGTCCCAATCTTCAGAGTTGCGTTTAATTCTATCCAATAAATTCCATCTGAATTCAATAGTCTTCATCATAAAAGAGCCATCACAAGAAGTATCGAGCATGTTGCGATTGTTTTCAGAAAGCCGAGCATAAAAACTTTGCATAATTATTTATCTTGGGAGCTCATGATTGGGGCATGAATATAACATTGATTTAAGCCTCCCACAAGCTTGAGCGATGCTTTCTCCTTTGCGAGGCCAGAAGTTATATATATATAATTGCGATCACGATGAACAAGATGCATAGGGTAATACTTTTGATGAAATTCCAACTTCAATCTTTTATAGTCCCATGATCTCATATCATCACATTGCCTATACCATACCAATGCGTCTCCCTTCAAAGAAAAAGGGAAGACCTTCTTCTTAGCAACATCACCAGGTATACCTGCAAGCTTAAATAATCCACAAACTTCATCCACATATATTAAGTGCTCATCAGGATGCTTTGTTCCATCTCCTGTAAAAGGGTTATTTAGCAGTTTTTCCATCATACCCGAAGGAAATTCAAAAGGAGTTTCATTTTCAATAGGTTCAGTAGGTTGAGGAGCAACTCTTTGCTCTACTGGACGGGGTGAAGATACCCCGAACAAGCCCCTCAGAGAATTACTTTCCATAGTAACAAGTGACAGTAAATTTCAGCACACTATATAAATTTTTCCTTACCAAATTCCACCTACCAAAGGCACTACACTCCCCGGCAACGGCGCCAGAAAAGAGTCTTGATGACCCACAAGTATAGGGGATCTATCGTAGTCCTTTCGATAAGTAAGAGTGTCGAACCCAACGAGGAGCAGAAGGAAATGATAAGCGGTTTTCAGCAAGGTATTCTCTGCAAGTACTGAAATAAGTGCTAACAGATTGTTTTGTGATAAGATAGGTTGTAACGAGCAACAAGTAACAAAGGTAAATAAAGTGCAGCAAGGTGGCCCAATACTTTTGTAGCAAAGGACAAGCCGGAACAAACTCTTATAATAGGAAAAGCGCTCCCGAGGACACATGGGAATATCGTCAAGCTAGTTTTCATCACGCTCATATGATTCACGTTCGATACTTTGATAATTTGATATGTGGGTGAACCGGTGCTTGGGTGCTATTATTACTTGAACAAGCATCCCACTTATGATTAACCTCTATTGCAAGCATCCGCAACTACAACAAAAGTATTAAGGTAAACCTAACCATAGCATGAAACATGTGGATCCAAATCAGCCCCTTACGAAGCAACGCATAAACTAGGGTTTAAGCTTCTGTCACTCTAGCAACCCATCATCTACTTATTACTTCCCAATGCCTTCCTCTAGGCCCAAATAATGGTGAAGTGTTATGTAGTCGACGTTCACCTAACACCACTAGAGGCTAGACAACATACATCTTATCAAAATATCAAATGAATACCAAATTCACATGACTACTCATAGCAAGACTTCTCCCTTGTCCTCAGGAACGAACGTAATTACTCACAAAGCATATTCATGTTCATAATCAGAGGGGTAATAATATGCATATAGGATCTGAACATATGATATTCCACCAATTAAACCAACTAGCATCAACTACAAGGAGTAATCAACACTACTAGCAACCTACTAGCACCAATCCCGAACTTTGAGACAAGAATTGGATACAAGAGATGAACTAGGGTTTGGAGATGAGATGGTCCTGGTGAAGATGTTGATGGAGATTGCCCTCTCCCGATGAGAGGAGCGTTGGTGATGACGATGGTGATGATTTCCCCCTCCGGGAGGGAAGTTTCCTCGGCAGAACAGCTCTGCCGGAGCTCTAGATTGGATCCGCCAAGGTTCCGCCTCATGGCGGCGGAGTCTCGTCCCGAAAAGTTCCTCTCTATTTTTTCTCATTGAAAGACCTCATATAGGAGAAGATGGGCATCATAGAGCCACCAGGGGGCCCATGAGATAGGGGGGCGAGTCGGGGGGGGGGGGGGGCGCCCCCCACCCTCGTGAGCAGGGTGTGGGCCCCCTGGCCTTCATCTTTGGCGTGGATTTTTCTTTATTTCTTTTAAGACATTCCGTGGAGTTTCAGGACTTTTGGAGTTGCACAGAATAGGTCTCTAATATTTTCTCCTTTTCCAGACCAGAATTCCAGCTGCCGGCATTCTCCCTCCTTGTGTAAACCTTGTAAAATAAGAGAGAATAGCCATAAGTATTGTGACATAAAGTGAAATAACAGTCCATAATGCGATAAATATCGATATAAAAGCATGATGCAAAATGGACATATCAAGGAAGTAATCTCTGGGCGATGTTACAACATACTTACTAATATTATAAGATGCCACTCTTATCTCTTCTAATGCTGCAAGATGCTTGGAGCTGCTTGAAGATGCTAGTCTTCGATAGGCTAGGCTTTCCCCTTCTCTTCTAGCATTCTGCGGTTCAGTCCACAGATACTACTCATTTCATTGACACCAATGCATATGTAGTGTAGATCCTTGCTTGCGAGTACTTTGGATGAGTACTCATGGTTGCTTTGCTCTATCTTTCCCCCCTTTTTCCTTTCTTTCCGGATGTCGCAACCAGATGGTGGAGCCCAGGAACCAGACGCCACCGTCGACGATGACTACTACTACCACGAGGGTGCTTACTACCACGTGGAGGCCGCCGATGACCAGGAGTAGTTAGGAGGCTCCCAGGTAGGAGGCCTTGCCTTTTCGATCGATGTTGCTTTTGTGCTAGCCTTCTTAAGGCAAACTTGTTCAACTTATGTCTGTACTCAGATATTGTTGCGTCTGCTGACTTGTGTATTCAAGCTTATGTATTCGAGCCCTCGAGGCCCCTGGCTTATAATATAAAGCTTGTATTATTTTAATTTGTGTCTAGAGTTGTGTTGTGATATCTTCCCATGAGTCCTTGATCTTGATCGTACACATTTGCGTGTATGATTAGTGTACGGTCAAATTGGGGGCGTCACAAGTTGGTATCAGAGCCGAGTGCCTGTAGGATCCCCCTTTCCAACTCCTTGGCCGAAGTTGAGTCTAGTCGTCCAAAATTGTTTTTACTAACTTGGCTGTCTGGCTTACGGGCCCACATCGCCATTGGGTGGTATTAGGATCTTTTATTCCTCGTCTATACTCTGGGACTCTGATCTCTCGTCTATTCAAGTTAAACATTTTACTAACTCTGACATTAGGTTCTCGTACCCACTTCCTCTCGGAGAGCCCCGACATTGCCGATGATCGCTTGCTTCGCCAGAAGATTCTGCAGATACTCCTCGATGTTTCTCGAGACCCTGTGCCCACTGACTTGCAGTTCCTGACCACCGATAATCCCCGTGAATAACATCCTTGTCATCTGCACCTTCATCCCCAGTTTCTCTTGTAGTTACAAGTTACCACTAACACGCTCCTTTGTTCCAAGAATCCTTTGTGCCTTCTGCTTTGCAACTTCTTTTCCCATGGCGGATAATTCACTTACCCGGGGTCCGTTCACCCTCAGTTGTTCATATGCTTTCCAAAATACTTGGAAATGCTATCTGATCTTCCGAAAATCCTCTGTAGCCTACTACTCTTGATTTTCCTTGCCTGCTTGCATTATGGTTAATTCCATATGACTAGCAGCATTCATTGACGTCCCTTGTCATTATAATCTAGAGTCCCTCGATTCAAAATGGTTGTGAATAGGAGCAATCATCAGTTGACCATTATAAAGTATCTTTCCGGCTCAGGTGTCTTCCCGAACATGAGCTGGTCCTCGATCAATCAATTTGTCATCGCTTGTACCCCTAAGTCTATTCAATTAACCATCCTTAATCAGAGCGTTTGCTTCTGATCCCTTGCTTTGGAAATCATAATCCCTTTGCATTTGAGCTTTGAATTAATGCCTTTGCATTGATTCTTCTTCTGGTTGTGTGCCTCTGCTCAGGTCAGCTCCGTTATGGACTATCAGATCCATTGATGAGTTATCGTCCGACAGTGTCCTTAACATCCAAAATTCTTGTGAGTTATTTCCCTGATACATAATGCCTTTGGTAAAATTGTATCCTCTTTTTTGTCAACCATGCCCTTCTGTCGAGCTTCTATTAATTACTCCGGAAGTTCATGGTATATGTTCCTAAGATTCCCATATGGGTTGAACCTATGCCTT
Source organism: Triticum urartu (assembly GCF_003073215.2). Taxonomy (NCBI): domain Eukaryota; kingdom Viridiplantae; phylum Streptophyta; class Magnoliopsida; order Poales; family Poaceae; genus Triticum; species Triticum urartu. The sequence continues at coordinate 482,800,090 of NC_053026.1, forward strand.
CCATAATCTGTGTGAACCCGAGCGTTTTCACGAGTCATGCTCCTCTGGTGTTTTGCCAGATAAAATTATCAACTTTGTAACTTCATCAAAAGCAAGCAGTGAATGAAAGATTATGCATTGGAGAAGTGGGAGTCGACCTTGAACTTTTGTGTTCATGCCCATGGACCCGATGTAGAACTCATCATGGAAGCTGCTCGTAAAAATAATTATTTCCTTGGTACAAGTTCATCTTGTATCTATGAATTGATCCTTTGGAATCGTGGTTCCAACCATATTTCCTCGATTCCATTTCCTGGGTAAGTTAAAATACTTATCCTCTGCAAATCATTTCCCCCGTCCAACCTCTACTCCTATTTACCTTCTGGTATTACCCCTAGTACTTGTTACTGGGAAGTTTTATACCCCATCACATCATTCCTAGCCTGATCGGCTATATTTTTATCATGTCAACTTTTAACTGTGCTACCTGGTCCTTATGCCCGGAGCAACTTCCGACGATGAGCTAAGCTTACGTCGATCTTAAAGGAAATATGCCCTAGAGGCAATAATAAAGTTATTATTTATTTCCTTATATCATGATAAATGTTTATTATTCATGCTATAATTGTATTAACCGGAAACATAATACATGTGTGAATACATAGACAAACAGTATGTCACTAGTATACCTCTACTTGACTAGCTCGTTGAATCAAAGATGGTTAAGTAGCGTAGCCAGAGACATGAGTTGTCATTTGATTAACGGGATCACATCATTAGAGAAGGATGTGATTGACTTGGCCCATTCCGTTAGCATAGCACTTGATCGTTTAGTTTGTTGCTATTGCTTTCTTCATGACTTATACATGTTCCTATGACTATGAGATTATGCAACTCCCGTTTACCGGAGGAACACTTTGTGTGCTACCAAACTTCACAACGTAACTGGGTGATTATAAAGGTGCTCTACAGGTGTCTCCGATGGTACTTGTTGGGTTGGCATATTTTGAGATTAGGATTTGTCACTCCGATTGTCGGAGAGGTATCTCTGGGCCCTCTCGGTAATGCACATCACTATAAGCCTTGGAAGCATTGCAACTAATGAGTTAGTTGCGGGATGATGTGTTACGGAACGAGTAAAGAGACTTGCCGGTAACAAGATTGAACTAGGTATTGAGATACCGACGATCGAATCTCGGGCAAGTAACATACCGATGACAAAGGGAACAACGTATGTTGTTATGCGGTTTGACCGTAAAGATCTTCATAGAATATGTAGGAGCCAATATGAGCATCTAGGTTCCGCTATTGGTTATTGACCGGAGACGTGTCTCGGTCATGTCTACATAGTTCTCGAACCCGTAGGGTCCGCACGCTTAAAGTTTGATGACGGATATATTATGAGTTTATGTGTTTTGATGTACCGAAGGAGTTCGGAGTCCCGGATGAGATCGGGGACATGATGAGGACTCTCGAAATGGTCGAGACATAAAGATCGATATATTGCACGACTATATTCGGATATCGGAAAGGTTCCGAGTGATTCGGGTATTTTTCGGAGTACCGGAGAGTTACGGGAATTCGCCGGGGAGTATATGGGCCTTATTGGGCTTTAGGGGAAAGAGATAGGAGAGGTTGGGAGCCCCCCCAAGGCTTAGTCCGAATTGGACTAAGGGGAGGGGCTGCGCCCCCTCCTTCCTTCTCTTCTCTCTTCCCTTGCCTTGACTCCTACTCCTACTACTTGGAAAGGGGGGAATCCTACTCCCGGTGGGAGTAGGACTCCTCCAGGGCGCGCCATAGGGGCCGGCCCTCTCCCCCCTCCTCCACTCCTTTATATATGTGGCTAGGGGGCACCCCATAGACATAACAATTGATCTCTTGATCTCTTAGCCCCGTGCGGTGCCCCCCTCCACCATATTCCACCTCGGTCATATCGTAGTGGTGCTTAGGCGAAGCCCTGTGTCGGTAGCAACATCATCACCGTCACCACGCCGTCGTGCTGACGGAACTCTCCCGTGAAGCTCTGCTGGACCGGAGTTCGCGGGACGTCATCGAGCTGAATGTGTGCTGAACTCGGAGGTGCCGTGCGTTCGGTACTTGGATCGGTCGGATTGTGAAGACGTACGACTACATCAACCGCGTTGTGCTAACGCTTCCGCTTTCGGTCTACGAGGGTACGTGGACAACACTCTCCCCTCTCGTTGCTATGCATCACAATGATCTTGCGTGTGCATAGGAAAATTTTGAAATTACTACGTTCCCCAACAGTGGTATCCGAGCCAGGTTTTATGCGTTGATGTTGTGCACGAGTAGAACACAAGTGAGTTGTGGGCGATATAAGTCATACTGCTTACCAGCATGTCATACTTTGGTTCAACGGTATTGTTGGATGAAGCGGCCCGGACCGACATTACGCGTACGCTTACGCGAGACTGGTTCTACCGACGTGCTTTGCACACAGGTGGCTGGCGGGTGTCAGTTTCTCCAACTTTAGTTGAACCGAGTGTGGCTACGCCCGGTCCTTGCGAAGGTTAAAACAGCACCAACTTGACAAACTACCGTTGTGGTTTTGATGTGTAGGTAAGAACGGTTCTTGCTAAGCCCGTAGCAGCCACGTAAAATATGCAACAACAAAGTAGAGGACATCTAACTTGTTTTTGCAGGGCATGTTGTGATGTGATATGGTCAAGACATGATGCTAAATTTTATTATATGAGATGATCATGTTTTGTAACTGATTTATCGGCAACTGGCAGGAGCCATATGGTTGTCACTTTATTGTATGCAATGCAATTGCCCTGTAATGCTTTACTTTATCACTAAGCGGTAGCGATAGTCGTGGAAGCATAACATTAGCAAGACGACAACGATTCTACGATGGAGATCAAGGTGTCGAGCCGGTGACGATGGTGATCATGAAGGTGCTTCGGAGATGGAGATCACAAGCACAAGATGATGATGGCCATATCATATCACTTATATTGATTGCATGTGATGTTTATCTTTTATGCATCTTATCTTGCTTTGATTGACGGTAGCATTATAAGATGATATCTCACTAAATTTCAAGATAAAAGTGTTCTCCCTGAGTATGCACCGTTGCCAAAGTTCGTCGTGCCCAGACACCACATGATGATCGGCTGTGATAAGCTCTACGTCCATCTACAACGGGTGCAAGCCAGTTTTGCACACGCAGAATACTCATGTTAAACTTGACGAGCCTAGCATATGCAGATATGGCCTCGGAACACTGAGACCGAAAGGTCGACCGTGAATCATATAGTAGATATGATCAACATAGTGATGTTCACCATTGAAAACTACTCTATTTCACGTGATGATCGGTTATGGTTTAGTTGATTTGGATCACGTGATCACTTAGAATATTAGAGGGATGTATTTCTAAGTGGGAGTTCTAAGTAATATGATTAATTGAACTTTAATTTATGATGAACTTAGTCCTGATAGTATTTGCATATCTATGTTGTAGATCAATAGCTCGCGTTATTGCTTCCCTATGTTTTATATGTGTTCCTAGAGAAAACTAAGTTGAAAGATGATAGTAGAAATGATGTGGACTGGGTCCGTGATCTGAGGTTTATCCTCATTGCTGCACAGAAGAATTATGTCTTTGATGCACCGCTAGGTGACTGACCTATTGCAGGAGCAGATGCAGACATTATGAACGTTTGGCTAGCTCAATATGATGACTACTTGATAGTTTAGTGCACCATGCTTAACAGCTTAGAATCGGGATTTCAAAGACGTTTTGAACGTCATGGACCATATGAGATGTTGCAGGAGTTGAAGTTAATATTTCAAGCAAATACCCAAGTTGAGAGATGTGAAGTCTCCAACAAGTTCTATAGCTAAAAGATGGAGGAGAATAGCTCAAGCAGTGAGCATGTGCTCAGATTGTCTGGGTACTACAATCACTTGAATCAAGTGGGAGTTAATCTTCCAGATAAGATAGTGATTGACAAAATTCTCTAGTCACAATCACCAAGTTAGTAGAACTTCGTGATGAACTATAATATGCAAGGGATGACGAAAACGATTCCTGAGCTTTTCATTATGATGAAATCGATGAAGGTAGAAGTCAAGAAAGAGCATCAAGTGTTGACGGTAGACAAGACCACTAGTTTCAAGAAAAGGGCAAAGGGAAGAAGGGGAACTTCAAGAAGAACAGCAATCAAGTTGCTGCTCAAGTGAAGAAGCCCAAGTCTGGTCCTAAGCCTGAGACTAAGTGCTTCTACTGCAAAGGGATTGTTCACCGGAAGCGGAACTGCCCCAAGTTTTGGCGGATAAGAAGGATGGCAAAGTGAACAAAGATATATTTGATATACAGATTATTGATGTGTATTTTACTAGTGTTCGTAGCAACCCCTCGGTATTTGATACTGGTTCAGTTGCTAAGAGTAGTAACTCGAAACGGGAGTTGCAGAATGAACAAAGACTAGTTAAGGGTGAAGTGATGATGTGTGTTGGAAGTGGTTCCAAGATTGATATGATCATCATCGCACACTCCCTATACTTTCGGGATTAGTGTTGAACCTAAATAAGTGTTATTTAGTGTTTGCATTGAGCATGAATATGATTTGATCATGTTTATTGCAATACGGTTATTCATTTAAGTAAGAGAATAAATTGTTGTTCTGTTTACATATATGGTTACACACCCAATGAAAATGCTTTGTTGGATCTCGATCATGGTGATACACTTTTTCATAATATTGAAGCCAAAAGATGCAAAGTTTATAATGATAGTGCAACTTATATGTGGCACTGCCGTTTAGGTCATATTGGTGTAAAGAGCATGAAGAAACTCCATGTTGATGGGATTTTGGAATCACTTGATTATGAATCACTTGATGCTTGCGAACCATGCCTTATGGGCAAGATGACTAAAACTCCGTTCTCCGGAACAATGGAGCAGACAACTGGCTTATTGGAAATAATACATACTGATGTATGCGATCCGATGAGTGTTGAGGCTCATGGCAGGTATCGTTATTTTCTGACCTTCACAGATGATTTGAGCAGATATGGGTATATCTACTTGATGAAACATAAGTCTGAAACATTTGAAAAGTTCAAAGAATTTCAGAGTGAAGTGGAAAATCATCGTAACAAGAAAATAAAGTTTCTACGATCTGATCATGGAGGAGAATATTTGAGTTAAGAGTTTGGTCTTCATTTGAAACAATGCGGAATAGTTTCGCAACTCACGCCACCTGGAGCACCACAGTGTAATGGTGTGTCTGAACGTCATAACCGTACTTTATTAGATATGGTGCGATCTATGATATCTCTTACCGATTTACCACTATCGTTTTGGGGTTATGCATTAGAGACAGCTACATTCACGTTAAATAGGGCACCATCTAAATCCGTTGAGACGACACCGTATGAACTATGGTTTGGCAAGAAACCTAAGCTGCCGTTTCTTAAAGTTTGAGGTTGCAATGCTTATGTGAAAAAATTTCAACCTGATAATCTCAAACCCAAATCGGAGAAGTGCGTCTTCATAGGATACCCAAAAGAAAATGTTGGGTACACCTTCTATCACAGATACGAAGGCAAGATATTCGTTGCTGAGAATGGATCCTTTCTAGAGAAGGAGTTTCTCTCGAAAGAAGTGAGTGGGAGGAAAGTAGAACTTGATGAGGTAACTATACCTGCTCCCTTATTGGAAAGTAGTTCATCACAGAAATATGTTCCTGTGACTACTACACCAATTAGTGAGGAAGCTAATGATGATGATCATGTAACTTCAGATCAAGTTGCTACCAAACCTCGTAGGTAAACCAGAGTGAGATCCGCACCAGAGTGGTACGGTAATCCTGTTCTGGAGGTCATGTTACTTGACCATGACGAGCCTACGGACTATGAGGAAGCGATGATGAGCCCAGATTCCGCGAAATGGCTTGAGGCCATGAAATCTGAGATGAGATCCATGTATCAGAACAAAGTATGGACTTTGATTGACTTGCCCATTGATCGGCGAGCCATTGAGATTAAATGGATCTTCAAGAGGAATACGGACGCTGATAGTAGTGTTACTATCTACAAAGCTAGAATTGTCGCAAAAAGGTTTTCGACAAGTTCAAGGTGTTGACTACGATGAGAGTTTCTCACTCGTATCTATGCTTAAGTCTGTCCGAATCATGTTAGAAATTGCCACATTTTATGAAATCTGGCAAATGGATAAACAAAACTGCATTCCTTAATGGATTTATTAAAGAAGAGTTGTATATGATGCAACTAGAAGGTTTTGTCAATCCTAAAGGTACTAACATAATATGCAAGCTCCAGCGATCCATCTATGGACTGGTGCAAGCATCTCGGAGTTGGAATATACGCTTTGATAAGTTGATCAAAGCATATAGTTTTATACAGACTTGCAATGAAGCCTGTATTTACAAGAAAGTGAGTGGGAGCACTACAGCATTTCTGATAAGTATATGTGAATGACATATTGTTGATCGGAGATAATGTAGAATTATTCTGCAAAGCATAAAGGAATGTTTGAAAGGAGTTTTTCAAAGAAAGACCTCGGTGAAGCTGCTTACATATTGAGCATCAAGATCTATAGAGATAGATCAAGACGCTTGATAAGTTTTTCAATAAGTACATACCTTGACAAGATTTTGAAGTAGTTCAAAATGGAACAGTCAAAGAAGGAGTTCTTGCCTGTGTTACAAGGTGTGAAGTTGAGTAAGACTCAAAACCCGACCACGGCAGAAGATAGAGAGAGAATGAAAGTCATTCCCTATGCCTCAGCCATAGGTTCTATAAAGTATGTCATGCTGTGTACCAGACCTATTGTATACCCTGCCCTGAGTGTGGCAAGGGAGTACAATAGTGATCTAGGAGTAGATCACTGGACATTGGTCAAAATTATCCTTAGTGGAATAAGGATATGTTTCTCGATTATGGAGGTGACAAAAGGTTCGTCGTAAAGGGTTACGTCAATGCAAGTTTTGACACTGATCCAGATGACTCAAAGTCTCAATCTGGATACATATTGAAAGTGGGAGCAATTAGCTAGAGTAGCTCCGTGCAGAGCATTGTTGACATAGAAATTTGGAAAATACATACGGATCTGAATGTAGCAGACCCGTTGACTAAACTTCCCTCACAAGAAAACATGATCACACCTTAGTACTCTTTGGGTATTAATCACATAGTGATGTGAACTAGATTACTGAATCTAGTAAACCCTTTGGGTATTGGTCACATGGCGATGTGAACTATGGGTGTTAATCACATGATGATGTGAACTATCGAAGTTAATCACATGGTGATGTGATCTAGATTATTGACTCTAGTGCAAGTGGGAGACTGAAGGAAATATGCCCTAGAGGCAATAATAAAGTTATTATTTATTTCCTTATTTCATGATAAATGTTTATTATTCATGCTATAATTGTATCAACCGGAAACATAATACATGTGTGAATACATAGACAAACAGAGTGTCACTAGTATGCCTCTACTTGACTAGCTCGTTGAATCAAAGATGGTTAAGTTTCCTAGCCATAGACATGAGTTGTCATTTGATTAACGGGATCACATCATTAGAGAATGATGTGATTGACTTGACCCATTCCGTTAGCATAGCACTTGATTGTTTAGTTTGTTGCTATTGCTTTCTTCATGACTTATACATGTTCCTATGACTATGAGATTATGCAACTCCCGTTTACCGGAGGAACATTTTGTGTGCTACCAAATGTCACAACGTAACTAGGTGATTATAAAGGTGCTCTACAGGTGTCTCCGAAGGTACTTGTTGGGTTGGCATACTTCGAGATTAGGATTTGTCACTCCGATTGTCGGAGAGGTATCTCTGGGCCCTCTCGGTAATGCACATCACTATAAGCCTTGCAAGCATTGCAACTAATGAGTTAGTTGCGGGATGATGTGTTACGGAACGAGTAAAGAGACTTGCCGGTAACGAGATTGAACTAGGTATTGAGATACCGACGATCGAATCTCGGGCAAGTAACATACCGATGACAAAGGGAACAACGTATGTTGTTATGCGGTTTGATCGATAAAGATCTTCATAGAATATGTAGGAGCCAATATGAGCATCCAGGTTCCGCTATTGGTTATTGACCGGAGACGTGTCTCGGTCATGTCTACATAGTTCTCGAACCCGTAGGTCCGCACGCTTAAAGTTCGATGACGGTTATATTATGAGTTTATGTGTTTTGATGTACCGAAGGAGTTCAGAGTCCCAGATGAGATCTGGGACATGACGAGGAGTCTCGAAATGGTCGAGACGTAAAGATCGATATATTGGACGACTATATTCGAACATCAGAAAGGTTCCGAGTGATTCGGGTATTTTTCGGAGTACCGGAGAGTTACGGGAATTCTCCGGGGAGTATATGGGCCTTATTGGGCTTTAGAGGAAAGAGAGAGGAGAGGTTGGGTGCCCCCCAAGGCCTAGTCCGAATTGGACTAAGGGGAGGGGCTGCGCCCCCTCCTTCCTTCTCTTCTATCTTCCCTTGCCTTGACTCCTACTCCTACTACTTGGAAAGGGGGGAATTCTACTCCCGGTGGGAGTAGGACTCCTCCAGGGCGCGCCATAGGGGCCGGCCCTCTCCCCCCTCCTCCACTCCTTTATATACGTGGCCAGGGGGCACCCCATAGACATAACAATTGATCTCTTGATCTCTTAGCCGTGTGCGGTGCCCCCTCCACCATATTCCACCTCAGTCATATCGTAGCGGTGCTTAGGCGAAGCCCTGCGTCGGTAGAAACATCATCACCGTCACCACGCCGTCGTGCGGACGGAACTCTCCCGTGAAGCTCTGCTGGATCGGAGTTCGCGGGACGTCATCGAGCTGAACGTGTGCTGAACTCGGAGGTGCCGTGTGTTCGGTACTTGGATCGGTCGGATCGTGAAGACGTACAACTACATCAACCGCGTTGTGCTAACGCTTCCGCTTTCGGTCTACGAGGGTACATGGACAACGCTCTCCCCTCTCGTTGCTATGCATCACCATGAGCTTGCATGTGCATAGGAAATTTTTGAAATTACTACGTTCCCCAATAGATCTTCCTCATCTTATCATTTCACCTCGAACAACAAGCTTGACTTCGAGCTTGTGTTGAATCTGTGGGTCTCATAGGCTTTCATTTCATCCTTCCTTTTCTGCTTGATGGCATCTTCATAGAGTCTCCCGACAAAATTTGTCGTGATCACCATCAACACTTCGGCTTCTTCAGAGATGTCAACTGAATTCATGGCTAGAAATACCATCCCTGCCCCTCGATGATTTGTGATATCATCGATGAAATCTTGACTTTCTGCCAACATAGACCTGGTTGTGCTTGGTTATTCCTTACGTTCTGAGATAATCTTGGAATTGTTTCTCGGTATCTCTTGAGATCTTTGAACCCAATCTTTAATTGACACCATATGATTGCTGCATCGAAGCATGACTGTGGTATTCCGAATATCAACAAGAACATCGGAAGCATAATACAAAATGTTTCTCGTTCAATTACCCTCACGCCGTTGTATGGGTAATATCATGATTCTTCCCTCGCCCCATTATCTAAATGCTTTTGAACTTTCGGCCCTATCATGTATATCCTGCTCTGCTTTTCCTTGGGAAGGATATACTCCCAACTCTTATGTGTAAACACATCTTCCTTTCCATTGGACTGTTTGATCTGGTAATCATATTTTTTCCTGTCCATTGGTTTGTTTAACGTTTCTTGTGATCTATATGATATAAATAGAAATAAATCCCTCCTTATAAAACACCCTGGGGTACAATCTTGTCATTAAGACCCTGTTACCAATGTTGCTGACATTTCGGTATCACCGATGGACACGAACTTTGCTTATTGGTCCGCCTCAAATTAACGAGCAGGAAAATGGTTCTCTTCGTCCCTCGCCATGGTACCGATGTTGTTACCGACACAATTGACAGACTATCCTCTGACATACCTTGTTGTCGTGGCCAGTAAGATGTCACCATCATCCCTACTATCGATCGACTTTCATCACAGTTCCACAGGATCGGAACCTGACTCTCCTGTACAACCTTGATTGCGAAGTATCCTATGCCCTTGGTTTTGTGTGTTATCACGAGCCACCTTCCGAGAGATGATCTATTCCCGATGCTCTGAACCCCTTTTCACACTCTGTTCAGGTATCGATCAGATGTCCATTCGCTTGAAAACTTTTTATTGTACCATCATACTTTGCTCTTGATGTTTCCTAAGTTTCAACTCAAGAAATACTTCTGCCACATTTCCTGAAATGTTCACCAAATAATTAACCATATCAAGGGTCAGTTCTCTCGAATTACCCTTCACTTCCCCACTTAAATCTCGGGACGAGATTTCTTGTAGTGGAGGAGATTTGTAACATCCCCACTATCACACTATAGTGATCTCTCTCTAACAGTGGCCATGTTACCATGATCACTCAGTCAATCTGCCACTTGTCCAAAACCAAACTCAAATTCAAATTCAAATTGCATGTCAAATTATTTTCTTCAAAAAACTAAAAGACAAAAAATGTTTGCTGGGTTGAAAATATTTACTAGCTAATTATCATGTAGAAATCAACATCAATTGGTTCACCATTTAATTCCTAGGAAAATATAAAGTGGTCCAACAACATATTAGTTGACCTATTCAATTTCTAAAAATGCTTGAACAATTCCATTGGCTCTAAAACTTTTTATGCAACACCACAATATTGTTCTTGAATTGTGTGCCAGATTTCAAGTTAGACTAAATTCATTTTGTCACTCAAATTAATACGAAACAATAGCTAACTTAAATACATAAAAGGGAAAATAGAAAATGGCCTAGCTAACTGCTGTGCAACTGGGCCTTTGATGACCACAGTGTTTTCGGCCCAGCCCAATCGCGCCTCCTCCTACCTCCTGTTCACCTCGTTCCCGTGGACGCACTGGGCCTTTGATGTCACGCTGCCGGCCTGCCGCCCATCCTGCGGTCGAGGAGCTGGATAAGAGCCCTCCCTCGACGCCCCTCTCTCCCTCCTCGAACCCTAGCCCTAGTTTCCCCTCCCCCTCGCTCTCCCCCCTGATCTGGAGAGCCCCCTGTACGCAACCGTCGACGCCATGGCCTTCGTCATCTTCGTGGCCACCGAGCTTCCCGCGACCCCTACTGATACGTCTCCAATGTATCTATAATTTTTGATTGTTCCATGCTATTATATTATCAACCTTGGATGTTTTATATGCATTTATATGCTATTTTATATGATTTTTAGGACTAACCTATTAACCTAGAGCCCAGTGCCAGTGCCAGTTTCTGTTTTTTTTGTTGTTTTTGGGTATCGCAGAAAAGTAAAACCAAACGGAGTCCAATTGACCAGAAATTTCACGAAGATCATTTTTGGACCAGAAGAAGCCCACGGAGTATCGGAGGTGGGCCAGAAGAGTCCCGAGGCCACCACGAGGGTGGGGGGCGTGCCCCCTGCCCCGTGGCTGCCTCGGGGACCCCCCTGACTTGTCCTCGACTCCAACACCTCTTATATAACTCAAAACTTCCAGAAATAAAGCTAGATCGGGAGTTCCGCCGCCGCAAGCCTCTGTAGCCACCGAAAACCAATCTAGACCCGTTCTGGCACCCTACCGGAGGGGGGAATCCCGCTCCGGTGGCCATCTTCATCATCCCGGCGTTCTCCATGACGAGGAGGGAGTAGTCCATCCTCGGGGCTGAGGGTATGTACCAGTAGCTATGTGTTTGATCTCTCTCTCTCTCTCTCTCGTGTTCTTGATTCGGCACTATCTTGATGTACCACGAGCTTTGCTATTATAGTTGGATCTTATGATGTTTCTCCCCCTCTACTCTATTGTGATGGATTGAGTTTTCCCTTTGAAGTTATCTTATCGGATTGAGTCTTTAAGGATTTGAGAACACTTGATGTATGTCTTGCATGTGCTTATTTGTGGTGACAATGGGATATCATGTGATCCACTTGATGTATGTTTTGGTGATCAACTTGCGAGTTTCGTGACCTCGTGAACTTATGCATAGGGGTTGGGACTCTCCGGTAGAAACTTTGGGGCACTCTTTGAAGTTCTTTGTGTTGGTTGAATAGATGAATCTGAGATTGTGTGATGCATATCATATAATTGAAGGAAATATGCCCTAGAGGCAATAATAAAGTTATTATTTATTTCCTTATTTCATGATAAATGTTTATTATTCATGCTATAATTGTATTAACCGGAAACATAATACATGTGTGAATACATAGACAAACAGAGTGTCACTAGTATGCCTCTACTTGACTAGCTCGTTAATCAAAGATGGTTATGTTTCCTAACCATAGACAAAGAGTTGTTATTTGATTAACGGGATCACATCATTAGGTGAATGATCTGATTGACATGACCCATTCCATTAGCTTAGCACCCGATCGTTTAGTATGTTGCTATTGCTTTCTTCATGACTTATACATGTTCCTATGACTATGAGATTATGCAACTCCCGTTTGCCGGAGGAACACTTTGTGTGCTACCAAACGTCACAACGTAAATGGGTGATTATAAAGGAGCTCTACAGGTGTCTCCAAAGGTAAATGTTGGGTTGGCGTATTTCGAGATTAGGATTTGTCACTCCGATTGTCGGAGAGGTATCTCTGGGCCCTCTCGGTAATGCACATCACTTAAGCCTTGCAAGCATTGCAACTAATGAGTTAGTTGCGAGATGATGTATTATGGAACGAGTAAAGAGACTTGCCGGTAACGAGATTGAACTAGGTATTGGATACCGACGATCAAATCCCGGGCAAGTAACATACCGATGACAAAGGGAACAACGTATGTTGTTATGCGGTCTGACCGATAAAGATCTTCGTAGAATATGTAGGAGCCAATATGGGCATCCAGGTCCCGCTATTGGTTATTGACCGGAGACGTGTCTCGGTCATGTCTACATTGTTCTCGAACCCATAGGGTCCGCACGCTTAAGGTTTCGATGACAGTTATATTATGAGTTTATGAGTTTTGATGTACCGAAGGAGTTCGGAGTCCCGGATGAGATTGGGGACATGACGAGGAGTCTCGAAATGGTCGAGACGTAAAGATCTATATATTGGACGACTATATTCGGACATCGGAAAGGTTCCGAGTGATTCGGGTATTTTTCGGAGTACCGGGTAGTTACGAGAGAAGCAATGGGCCTTGATGGGCTTTAGTGGGAAGAGGAGAAAGGGCCAAGGGGCTGCTGCGCCCCCCCTCCCCTCTGGTCCGAATTGGACTAGGGAAAGGGGGGCCGGCCACCTTTCCTTCTCCTCCACTTCCTTCTCCCTTCCCCCCCTCTTGGTGGACTCCTACTAGGACTTGGAGTCCTAGTAGGACTCCACATCCTGGCCGCACCAAGCCTTGGCCGGCCTCCTCCTCCTCCATCCTTTATATACTGAGGCAAGGGGCACCCCATAGACACACAAGTTGATCTTCGTGTTCGTTCCTTAGCTGTGTGCGGTGCCCCCTTCCACCATATTCCACCTCGGTCATATTGTAGCGGTGCTTAGGCGAAGCCCTGCGACGGTAGAACATCAAGATCGTCACCACGTCGTCGTGCTGACGGAAATCCTCCCAGAAGCTTTGCTGGATCGGATCCCGGGGAGCGTCATCGAGATGAACGTGTGCCAAGAACTCGGAGGTGCCGGAGTAACGGTACTTGGATCGGTCGGATCGTGGAGACGTACGACTACATCAACCAAACGCTTCCGTTGTCGATCTACAAGGGTACGTAGATCACGCTCTCCCCTCTCGTTGTATGCATCACCATGATCTTGCGTGTACGTAGGGATTTTTTTGAAATTACTACGTTCCCCAACAATAATCATACCCACGGATGCTTGAGGTGACATTGGAGTATCTAGGTGACGTTAGGGTTTTGGTTGATTTGTGTCTTAAGGTGTTATTATAGTACGAACTCTATGATAGATCGAACGGAAAGAATAGCTTCGTGTTATTTTACTACGGAGTCTTGAATAGATCGATCAAAAAGAATAACTTTGAGGTGGTTTCGTACCCTGCAATAATCTCTTCGTTTGTTCTTCGCTATTAGTGACTTTGAAGTGACTCTTTGTTGCATGTTGAGGGATAGTTATATGATCCAATTATGTTATTATTGTTGAGAGAACTTGCACTAGTGAAAGTATGAACCCTAGGCCTTGTTTCCTAGCATTGCAATACCGTTTATGCTCACATTTATCATTAGTTACCTTGCTGTTTTTATATTTTCAGATTACAAAAACCTATATCTACCATCCATATTGCACTTGTATCAGCATCTCTTCGCCGAACTAGTGCACCTATACAATTTACCATTGTATTGGGTGTGTCGGGGACACAAGAGCCTCTTTGTTATTTGGTTGCAGGGTTGTTTGAGAGAGACCATCTTCATCCTATGCCTCCCACGGATTGATAAACCTTAGGTCATCCACTTGAGGAAAATTTTCTACTGTCCAACAAACCTCTGCACTTGGAGGCCCAACAACGTCTACAAGAAGAAGGTTGTGTAGTAGACATCAAGCTCTTTTTTGGCGCCGTTGCCGGGGAGGATAGTGCTTGAAGGTATATCTTTAGATCTTGCAATCGAATCTTTTAGTTTCTTGTTTTGTCACTAGTTTAGTTTATAAAAGAAAACTACAAAAAATGGAATTGAGGGTACCTCATATGCTTCATCTTTTTAATATCTTTCATGACAATAAGGATACCGACAATTGTGCCAAAATGCTAGAAGAAGAATGCATTAAAATGTTTGGCACTAAATCTCTGAATGATGAGCATGATGGCAATGTTTTTAGTATGAACTCTTTGAATACCCATAGTACTAATGATGATTGCACTAGTCATGATGAAAATGTCTCTTATAAGCATGTCAATTTTTGTGGAAGTGCATAGAGTTTGCATGTACACACCAAATAGGGAAGATAGATTTTGCAAGAGGCATAAGTATTTAGAAACTAAATGGTTGCAAGAAAGGCTAGATGTTTGTGCTGAAAATTTAAATTTTCTTAGCCATCCTTGTGAACTTTGCAATGAACATGGTCATTTAAATATCCAATGCAAATTGTTTCATGATCGAATCGTGTCCAAAAATTATGATGACTTGATTTCCCTCGCGCATCATAATGAACTTAGTTTGCTTCTGGGTTATGAAGAAATGAAATGTATAACTAAGGATATTCCAGAATTTGCCCTTGATAAAGTTCTTGATTTTGATCTAGAGTAAATTTATATGTATTCTGCGGTGAATTGCATTGAAAATCCTTATATTGCCAATTACATAAAGATAAGAAAACAAATAGAAGATGAAGAGAATACTAATGAAAGGGAAGAGACTTCCCAATATCCCCCTATTATTTCTTATGATGAATCAGGTAACGAGGAGGAGCCTTCTATTCAACCAATCTCATTAATAAGGAGCTCCGAAAAGAGGATTAAACCCACACATGATGTGAAGCAGAGAAAGAAAAGACGGAGAATCAAAGGTAAAAATGTATCCCTCCCAAATGATGTTGCTCCTATTACTCATTGTGATGATGATAATTGTTATACTATTGGTGCTATCCATACTATCAATGATGAGAGTGATTATGCTTATGATATGAAAAGGCCCAAGCTTGGGGATGCTATGTTTGATGAGAATGACATGTTTGAGAATGTATTTGCTGCAATTAATGTTTGTCCCAAGCTTGGGGATGCTATGTTTAATGAAGATGATATTTTTAGTCTTCCAAGTTTTGATGAGCAAATTTGTTATGATGATAGCATGCCTCCTATTTATGATGATTATTGTGATGACACTTATTCTATAAAAAGTAGTGATGATTATATTTATAAAACTTGTCATGATTATGATTACCCTTTTTTCTGAACATTACTCTTTTAATGTGGAAACAATTTATGGTATTCGAGTTTCTTATGATACTCCCACTATTCCGAATTAGAAGAATTTTGCTTATGTTGAGAGTAGTAAAAATTCTATGCTTGTGGCTCATGAAAATAATGCTTTATGTGATAGTTATA
The DNA here is from genome assembly GCF_003073215.2 of Triticum urartu. Lineage (NCBI taxonomy): Eukaryota > Viridiplantae > Streptophyta > Magnoliopsida > Poales > Poaceae > Triticum > Triticum urartu. Next base: position 482,816,121 of record NC_053026.1, read on the forward strand.
TTGTTGAATTCATTCATGATGCTACTGAAAATTATTATGAGGGAGGAACATATGCTTGTAGGAGTTGCAATAATATCAAGTTTCCTCTCTATGTGTTGAAAATCTTGAAGTTATCCTTGCTTTACCTCCCTATGCAAGTTGATTCTTGTTCCCATAAATTGTTTTCTCACAAAATACCTATGCATAGGAAGTGCGTTAGACTTAAATGTGCTAGTCATATTCTTCATGACACTCTCTTTATGTTTCAATCCTTATCTTTTATGTGAGCATCATTGAAATCATCATGCCTAGCTAGGGGTGTTAAACGATAGCGCTTGTTGGGAGGCAACCCAATTTTATTTTTGTTCCTTGCTTTTTGCTCCTGTTTAGCAATAAATAATTCATCTAGCCTCTGTTTATATGTGGTTTTATGCTTTAATTAGTGTTTGTGCCAAGTAGAACCTTTGGGAAGACTTGGGTGAAGTCTTTGCGATCTTGCTGTAAAAACAGAAATTTTAGCGCTCACGAGATTAGCTGCCATTTTTTACTGGAGAGTGGGATTAGGTTGATTCTTTTTGCAGATGATTAATAGACAAATTACTCACGTTCACCAATTTATTTCAGAATTTTTGGGGTTACATAAGTATTCGAAACCTCCAGATTGCTACATACTGTTCTGTTTTTGACAGATTCTGTTTTCATTGTGTTGTTTGCTTATTTTGATGAATCTATGAGTAGTATCGGAGGGTATGAATCATAGAGAAATTGTAATATAGTAGATATTACACCAATATGAATTTATAATGTGTTCACAACAGTACCAAAAGTGGTGATTTATTTTCTTACACTAACGGAGCTTACGAGTTTTCTGTTAAGTTTTGTGTTGTGAAGTTTTCAAGTTTTGGGTAAAGATTCGATGGACTATGGAATAAGGAGTGGCAAGAGCCTAAGATTGGGGATGCCCAAGGCACCCAAGGTAACATTCAAGGACAACCAAGAGCCTAAACTTGGGGATGCCCCGGATGGCATCCCCTCTTTTGTCTTCGTCTATCGGTAACTTTACTTGGAGCTATATTTTAATTCACCACATGATATGTGTTTTGCTTGGAGCATCATTTCATTTTGTTTTGTTTAGCTTGCTGCTTGAATAATATACCAAGATCTGAAATTCTTAAATGTTAGAGAGTCTTCACATAGTTGCATAATTATTCGACTACTCATTGATCTTCACTTGTATCTTTTGGAGTAGTTTGTCATTTGCTCTAGTGCTTCACTTATATATTTTTAGAGCACGGCGGTGGTTTTATTTTGAAGAAATAGATGAACTCTCATGCTTCACTTATATTATTTTGAGAGTCCTAAACAGCATGGTAATTTGCTTTGGTTATAAATTTAGTCCTAATATGATGGGCATCCAAGATGGGTATAATAAAAGCTTTCATATAAAGTGCATTGAATATTATGAGAAGTTTGATACTTGATGATTGTTTTGAGATATGAAGATGGTGATATTAGAGTCATGCTAGTTGAGTAGTTCTGAATTTGAGAGATACTTGTGTTAAAGTTTGCGATTCCCGTAGCATGCACGTTTGGTGAACCGTTATGTGATGAAGTCGGAGCATGATTTATTTATTGATTGTCTTCCTTATGAGTGGCGTTCGGGGACGAGCGATGGTCTTTTCCTACCAATCTATCCCCCTAGGAGCATGCGGGTAGTACTTCGTTTCGATAACTAATAGATTTTTGCAATAAGTATGTGAGTTGTTTATAACTAATGTTGAGTCCATGGATTATACGCACTCTCACCCTTTCACCATTGCTAGCCTTTGTAGTACCGCGCAACTTTCGCCGGTACCATAAACCCACCATATTGCTACCTCCTGAGCACTGCGTTGGATTTCTCAAAGAGGAAGGGATGATGCAGCAAAGTAGCGTAAGTATTTCCCTCAGTTTTTGAGAACCAAGGTATCAATCCAGTAGGAGGCTACGCTCGAGTCCCTCGTACCTACACAAAAATAATAGCTCAACGCAACCAACGCGTTTAGGGGTTGTCAATCCCTTCACGGTCACTTACGAAAGTGAGATCTGATAGAGATGATAAATAATATTTTTGGTATTTTTGGTATAGATATGCAAAGTAAATAAAGTAAAAGCAAAGTAAAAGCAAAGCAATAATAAAGTGATGGAGATTGATATGATGAGAAAGAGACCCAGGGGCCATAGGTTTCACTAGTGGCTTCTCTCAAGAGCATAAGTATTCTACGGTGGGTGCACAAATTACTATTGAGCAATTGACAAAATTGAGCATAGTTATGAGAATATCTAGGTATGATCATGTATATAGGCATCACATCTGAGACAAGTAGACCGAAACAATTCTACATCTACTACTATTACTCCACTCATCGACCCTATCCAGCATGCATCTAGAGTATTAAGTTAAAAACAGAGTAACGCCTTAAGCAAGATGACATGATGTAGAGGGATAATTTCATGCAATATGATAAAAACCCCATCTTGTTATCCTCGATGGCAACAATACAATACGTGCCTTGCTGCCCCTTCTGTCACTGGGAAAGGACACCGCAAGATTGAACCCAAAGCTAAGCACTTCTCCCATGGCAAGAACAACCAATCTAGTAGGCCAAACCAAACTGATAATTCAAAGAGACTTGCAAAGATAACCAATCATACGTAAAAGAATTCAGAGAAGATTCAAATATTATTCATAGATAGACTGGATCATAAACCCACAATTCATCGGTCTCAACAAACACACCGCAAAAAGAAGATTACATCGAATAGATATCCACAAGAGAGGGGGAGAACATTGTATTGAGATCGAAAAAGAGAGAAGAAGCCATCTAGCTACTAGCTATGGACCCGTAGGTCTGAAGTAAACTACTCACACTTCATCGGAGGGGCTTGGATGATGATGTAGAAGCCCTCCGTGATCGATGCCCCCTCCAGCGGAGCTTCGGAATAGGCCCCAAGATGGGATCTCGTGGATACAGAAAGTTGCGGCGGTGGAATTAGGTTTTTGGCTCCGTCCTCGATCGTTTGGGGGTACGTGGATATATATAGGAGGAAGAAGTATGTCGGTGGAGCTTCGAGGGGCCCACGAGGCAGGGGGCGCGCCCCCTACCCTCGTGACCACCTTGTGGCTTTCTTGATGGAGGGTCCAAGTCTCCTACATCTTATCTGATGAGAAAATCACGTTTCCGAAGGTTTAATTCCATTTGGACTCCATTTGATATTCCTTTTCTTCGAAACCCTAAAAAAGCCAAAAACAGCAATTCTGGGCAGGGCCTCCGGTTAATAGGTTAGTCCCAAAAATAATATAAAAGTGGAAAATAAAGCCCAATAATGTCTAAAACAATAGATAATATAGCATGGAGCAATCAAAAATTATAGATATGTTGGAGATGTATCAAGCATCCCCAAGCTTAATTCCTGCTCGTCCTCGAGTAGGTAAATGATAAAAATAGAATTTTTGATGCGGAGTGCTACTTGGCATAATTTTAATGTAATTCTTCTTAATTATGGTATGAATATTCAGATCCGAAAGATTCAAGACAAAATTTCATATTGACATAAAAATGATAATACTGCAAGCATACTAACTAAGCAATTATGTCTTCTCAAAATGAGTGGAATTTACCTACTCGAGTAAAAATTCCCACTGGTATATGAAAAATTCCCACTAGTATATGAAAAATTCCCACTAGTATATGAAAAATTCCACTCATTCCACATCAAAAATTCCGTTTTAATCACTTACCTACTCGAGGATGAGCAGGAATTAAGCTTCGGGATGCTTGATATGTCTCCAACGCATCTATAATTTTTTATTGTTCCATGCTATTATATTATCAACCTTGGATGTTTTATATGCATTTATATGTTATTTTATATAATTTTTGGGACTAACCTATTGACCTAGAGCCCAGTGCCAGTTTCTGTTTGTTCGTTGTTTTTGGATATCGCAGAAAAGGAAAACCAAACGGAGTCCAATTGACCTGAAATTTCACGAAGATCATTCTTGGACTAGAAGAAGACCACTGAGTATCGGAGGTGGGCCAGAATAGTCCCGATGCCACCATGAGGGTGGGTGGCGCGCCTGTAACACCCACAATGCGGCTATATCTCCCACCTGTCGGGGCACGACTTAGAGGCATAGCCGCATGGTAATTTTGTCGCAAGAGGGGTAATCTTCACACAATCCCAAGTACTAAATAGAAAGGGATAAAGAGTTGGCTTACAATCGTCACTTCACACAATACAAAAATAATTCATACATCATCGAAATACACTCAAAGGTCCGACTACGGAACCAAAATAAAGGAAGACAACCCCTAATGCTAGATCCCCGATCGTCCCAACTGGGCTCCACTACTGATCATCAGGAAAAGAAACATAGTAACGGCCCGAATCCTCGTCGAACTCCCACTTGAGTTCGGTATCATCACCTGCACTGGTATCCTTGGCACCTGCAACTGTTTGGAAGTATCCGTGAGTCACGAGGACTCAGCAATCTCACACCCGCGAGATCAAGACTATTTAAGCTTATGGGTTGGAGAAGGTAGTGAGGTGGAGCTGCAACAAGCACTAAGCAGATATGGTGGCTAACATACGCAAATAAGAGCGAGAAGAGAAGCAACGCAATGGTCGAGAAGCTAGAAGTGATCCTAAAAACTACTTACGTTTAAGCATAACACAAGACCATGTTCTCTTCCCGGACTCCGCCAAAAAGAGACCATCACGGCTACACACGCGGTTGATGCATTTTAATTAAGTCAAGTGTCAAGTTCTCTACAACCGGATATTAACAAATTCCCATCTGCCACATAACCGCGGGCACGACTCTCGAAAGTTTATACCCTGCAGGGGTGTCCCAACTTAGCCCATCACAAGCTCTCACGGTCAACGAAGGATATTCCTTCTCCCGAAAAGACCCGATCAGTCTCGGAATCCCGGTTACAAGACATTTCATCAATGGTAAAACAAGACCAGCAAGACCACCCGACTATGCTGACAATTCCCAATAAGAGCTGCACATATCTCGTTCTCAGGGCACACCGGATAAGCTAAGCATACAGGTACCAACATAACCCAAGTTGCCAAGGGACGGTCCCGCACGGTGCTCTAGTTTGGACCAACACTCAGAGGAGCACTAGCCTGGGGGTTTAAAATAAAGATGACCCTCAGGCTCGCAAAAACCCAAGGGAAAAGGCTTAGGTGGAAAATGTTAAAACCAAGGTTGGGCCTTGCTGGAGGAGTTTTATTCAAAGCGAACTATCAAGGGGTTCCCATAACACCCAACCTCGTAAGGAACGCACAATCAAGGACCATCACACCGGTATGACAGAAACTAGGGCGGCAAGAGTGGAACAAAACACCAGGCAAAAGGCCGAGCCTTCCACCCTTTACCAAGTATATAGATGCATTAAATTAAATAACAGATATTGTGATATCCCAACATATCCATGTTCCAACATGGAACAAACTTCAACTTCACCTGCAACTAGCAACGCTATAAGAGGGCTGAGCAAAAGCGGTAACATAGCCAAACAACGGTTTGCTAGGAAGGTGGGTTAGAGGCTTGACATGGCAACATGGGAGGCATGATATAGCAAGTGGTAGGTAGAGCGACATAGCGATAGAACGAACAACTAGCAAGCAAAGATAGAAGTGATTTCGAGGGTATGGTCATCTTGCCTGCAAAGTTCTCAGAGTTGTCGAAAGCTTGATCCTTGTTAGCGTACTCAACAGGTTCCTCATTCATGTACTCGTCTCCCGGCTCTACCCAAAGTAAGAACACAAGCAATGGAACAACAATTGTAGCGACCCGACCTCAAACGGTCAAGTCTCTGTGCTTCAGTGTCATCCCTGGATCGGTAATGCTGACACACAAAGTACTCGAAGGATTTATAACAGAGTGGCAATCACACACTTATTACATCGAATGTATCAAGAGAGAACTTATTACAATAAATATGGCTTAAGGCCATCTAATACGATAACAGTGGAAGGCTTGGAAGATAAAGTGAGTCCATCAACTCCAACGGCATAGCTGAGTGCATGACAAACGAACTATCGCGTCTTACTCCTCGTCTGAAAAGTCTGCAACATGATACATTGCAGCCCAAAAATGGGTCAGCACATGGAATATGCTTGCAATGTAACACATGAGAGAAAAGAAAAGAATAAATGCTATCACTACATGCATATATGGCTGGTGGAGGCTGTAAGGTTAATATGTTTTGCGTAAAGCCAATTTTTCCCTACAACAAAAGAAATATATTTTATTTAACTATCATGGTAGTTGAACAACATTGAGAAGGTTCCTCCAACAAAATAGTCTTAAGATCCCTTTGAGCCTGGGTGGCGGACCATAGGATGATCACACGGGTACTTCGAGATATCCTAGGACAACACTGGATTCTCCAGGTGCCCATAAGAAATCCACCTAGATATGTATTATAGTTGCCACCTTAAGTTGAACCATTAATTAACAACTCACATCTGTTATGGATACACTCAAACCCAATCCACGTCTATGAGCATAGCATGACAATATAAGCATAACGCAGAAGTAACTCCCAAGGGTTTGATAATAAAACAGGTAATGGGTTCTACCTCATTATCTACTTCCCAGACCCACATGTTAAGAGATCCTACTCATGCAATGTGTGAAGGTTGAAACTAATGCATAAAAACTGGGTGATAAAGGGGTATGATCAAAGTGTTACTTGCCTTGCTGACGATCTGCAAATCCTAAAGACTCGTAATAGCACGCTTCGCACTCCGGGTGTGCTATCGCAAACAAACAATAGCATACATAAGCAATCAAGCAAGGATGCAAGAGCAAAACTCGAATAAGAAGATCTAACCGAAAGTTCAACTGAAGAACTCCGGTTTGCAAAAAGAAACAAATCAAACGGAGCAACGAAACTCAAACTGCGAAAGAAACAAGATCCGATTACTAATCCGGACTAAAGTCAAATTTTATAGTACGAAAATCTTGTTTAAGTTGGTTAAACAGAAAGAGGGCTTCGAGACGAAGATCTAGGCGCTTGAATCGCCTGATTCCGATAAACGAGTGAAAAGATAAACTAAAACTAAGAATAGGGCAGAAATCATGATCGAGAATAATCGCGAAAAAACCCTGGAAAAAGAAAACTGACGAACAGGCTAACGAACGAATGTCCGCTGTCTGCGGTTAACGGGTGAAAACCGTTCGTTAAAACGAACGTACGAACAGGCGTTCGCTAAAAACTAAACCAAAAAAAAATAAAACCGATCTTAAAAAAACCGCGGGTTCTAAAAAACCATATGCTACATCGGGACGTGAGACGGCGGCGGCGGCAACTCCGGCGAGGCGGCGTCTGGCGGCGGCGGGCGGGGTCGGCGGCAGGGCGGCGGCGGCGGGCGGCGACGTGGATTTCGAGGCGGGGCGAGGCGCTAGGGTTTGGGGCTGGGCGGCTCTGGCCTCGGCCTTAAAAAGGCCGGCCGGGTGCAGTGTCCTAGTCGGACACGGCCCGGTAAGGCGGTTGACTTTTTTTTAAATAATTCTCCGTGCAAAAAAACAAAGAAAAGAAATACTAAACGGACTCCAAAAATCCTGAAATAAATTTTCCCCGTCCTCTAAAAATACGCTGGACAAGGTGAACATTTATTTGGGCCTCTAATGCAATTTTGAAAAACGCATATTTTTCCTAATTCAAATAAAATATCGATAAAACCCAAACAAAATAACTTATTTGATTTTAATATTTTTCCGCTAATATTTCATTTATTTTGGAGAAGTCATATTATGTCCTCTCTTATATTTTGATATGAAATATTTTTGGAGAGAAAAATAATTAAAACCAAAGTGATCCTTGTTCCAATATTTGATAAAACTCAAATATGAGAACAAGGGAAATCCCCAACTCTCTCTGAGGGTCCTTGAGTTGCTTAGGATTTCGAGGATCACAAAACGAAATGCAATAAAATGTGATATGCATGAATGACCTATGTATAACATTCCAAATTGAAATTTTGGGATGTTACAAACCTACCCCCCTTAAGATGAATCTCGCCCTCGAGATTCGGGTTGGCTAGAAAATAGGTGTGGGTGGTCTTTGCGTAGATCATCCTCTCTTTCCCAGGTGGCTTCGTCCTCGGTATGGTGGCTCCACTAAACTTTGCAAAACTTGATAACCTTGCTATAGGTAACTCGACTGGCAAACTCGAGAATCTTGACTGGTTTTTCCTCATACGTCAAATCACTGTCCAACTGAATAGCTTCCAGGGGCACTGTATCTCTTAGAGGAATATCTGCCATCTCAGCATGGCACTTCTTTAACTGGGAAACGTGAAACACATCATGAACTCCTGACAGTCCTTTGGGTAATTCCAACTTGTAGGCAACCTCTCCCATGCGCTCCAGAACACGGTACAGTCCTACAAATCTCGGGGCTAATTTTCCCTTAACTCCAAAACACTTAACTCCTCGCAGAGGTGATACTCGCAAATATGCTCTATCTCCGATTTCATAGACTACCTCCTTGCGTTTCGAGTCTGCATAACTCTTCTGTCTGGACTGAGCTACCTTCAGTCTATCTCGGATCAGCTTAACCTTCTCCTCGGACTCCTTAATCAAATCCGGTCCAAACAACTGACGGTCTCCAACTTCATCCCACATCAACGGTATTCGGCATCTTCTTCCGTACAGGGCTTCAAACGGTGCCATCTTCAAACTGGCCTGGTAGCTGTTATTGTACGAGAACTCCATGTAGGGTAAATTATCATCCCAACTAGACCCGTAGTCTAGTGCACAAGCTCTCAGCATGTCCTCCAAAATCTGATTGACTCTCTCAGTCTGTCCATCTGTCTGCGGGTGAAAAGCTGCACTGAACTCCAGCCTGGTTCCCAAAGTCTGGTGCACTTGGTGCCAAAACTTTGAAGTAAACTGTGTTCCTCTGTCTGATACGATGGTCCTCGGAACTTCATGCAGACATACGATACTGGTCATATATATCTTGGCCAACTTGGCACTTGTATATGTGGTTTTTACTAGGATAAAGTGAGCTACTTTGGTCAAGCGGTCCACTACTACCCAGATAGAATCATACCCTGATCGGGTTCTGGGTAATCCGGTGATAAAATCCATGCCAAGCTTATCCCACTTCCATTCGGGTATCGGCATAGGCTGTAGTAATCCTGCTGGCTTCTGATGTTCTACCTTCACTCTCTGACATACATCACATACGGCTACATACTCGGCAATATCCTTCTTCATTCCAGTCCACCAGAAATGCTCCTTCAAATCCAAATACATCTTGGTGTTTCCGGGGTGTATCGAGTATGGTGAGTCGTGAGCTTCCTGTAATATCAACTTCCTAATCTCGGCATTATTGGGCACAAAAATACGGTCCTCAAACCACAAGGTGTCGTGCTCATCCTCACGAAAACCTTTGGCTTTGCCTTCACACATCTTCTCCTTTATCTCGATAATTTCTTTGCCATCCTTCTGGGCTTCTCGAATCTTTCCCAACAATGTCGACTGAACTTCCATGGTTGTAACAAAACCTTTGGGAACAATCTCTAAACGTAGTTCCCTGAAATCTTCTCCTAACTCCTTTGGCAATCCTCCTGTTACTAAGGTATTGGCATAACTCTTTCGGCTCAAAGCGTCTGCTACAACATTGGCCTTTCCGGGATGATAGTGCAACTTCATATCATAATCCTTTATAAGCTCCAACCTTCTCCTTTGCCTGAGGTTCAACTCCTTCTGTGTGAAAATGTACTTCAAACTCTTATGATCCATGTACACATCACAATGGTTCCCAATAAGAAAATGTCTCCAGGTCTTGAGTGCATGCACTACGGCTGCCAACTCCAAGTCATGTGTGGCATAATTCAACTCATGTGGTCGAAGTTGTCGTGATTCAGATGAAACAACTCTTCCGTACTGCATAAGTACTCCTCCAAGTCCTAGGCGAGAGGCGTCGCAATACACTTGGAAATCCTTGCGTATATCCGGCAGAATCAACATTGGGGTTGTAGTCAAACGTTTCTTCAACTCCTGGAAACTTGCCTCACATTCCTCAGTCCAATGGAACTTGGTGTCCTTCTTCAACAATGCCGTCATAGATTTCACAATCTTGGAGAAATTCTCAATAAATTTCCGGTAGTATCCCGCGAGTCCAAGAAAACTGCGGATCTCTCCAAGTGAAGTGGGTGCCAACCACTCAGTGACTGATTTAACCTTGGTAGGGTCCACTGCTATACCTTCTCCTGATATAACATGTCCAAGAAATCCAACCTCCTTCAACCAAAACTCACATTTACTAAACTTGGCATATAACTGATGTTCCCTGAGTTTCTCGAGAACTAACCGCAAATGCTCCTTATGTTCCTCTTCATTCTTTGAATATACTAAAATATTATCAATGAATGCTACCTCTTGAGCACTGCATTGGTTTTCCCTTGAAGAGGAAAGGGTGATGCAGCAAAGTAGCGTAAGTATTTCCCTCAGTTTTTGAGAACCAAGGTATCAATCCAGTAGGAGGCTACGCGCGAGTCCCTCGCACCTACACAGAACAAATAAATCCTCGCAACCAACACGATAAGGGGTTGTCAATCCCTACACGGTCACCTACGAGAGTGAGATCTGATAGATATGATAAGATAATATTTTTGGTATTTTTATGATAAAGATGCAAAGTAAAATAAAAGGCAATGAAAATAACTAAGTGTTGGAAGATTAATATGATGGAAGATAGACCCGGGGCCCATAGGTTTCACTAGTGGCTTCTCTCAAGATCATAAGTATTTTATGGTGGGCGAACAAATTACTGTTGAGCAATTGACAGAATTGAGCATAGTTATGAGAATATCTAGGTATGATCATGTATATAGGCATCACGTCCGAGACAAGTAGACCGACTCCTGCCTGCATCTACTACTATTAGTCCACACATCGACCGCTATCCAGCATGCATCTAGAGTATTAAGTTCATAAGAACAGAGTAACGCTTTAAGCAAGATGACATGATGTAGAGGGATAAATTCATGCAATATGATAAAAAACCCCATATTGTTATCCTCGATGGCAACAATACAATACGTGCCTTGCTGCCCATACTGTCACTGGGAAAGGACACTGCAAGATTGAACCCAAAGCTAACACTTCTCCCATTGCAAGAAAGATCAATCTAGTAGGCCAAACCAAACTGATAATTCGAAGAGACTTGCAAAGATAACCAATCATGCATAAAAGAATTCAGAAAATCCAAATATTGTTCATAGATAAACTTGATCATAAACCCACAATTCATCGGTCTCAACAAACACACCGCAAAAGAAGATTACATCGAATAGATCTCCACGAGAGAGGGGGAGAACATTGTATTGTGATCCAAAAAGAGAGAAGAAGCCATCTAGCTAATAACTATGGACCCGAAGGTCTGAGGTAAACTACTCACACATCATCAGAGAGGCTATGGTGTTGATGTAGAAGCCCTCTATGATTGATGCCCCCTCCGGCGGAGCTCCGGAACAGGTCCCAAGATGGGATCTCGTGGATACAGAAAGTTACGGCGGTGGAATTAGGGTTTTGGCTCCATTTTTGATCGTTTGGGGGTACATAGGTATATATAGGAGGAAGGAGTACATCGGTGGAGCAATAGGGGGCCCATGAGGGAGGAGGGCGTGCCTGGGGGGGGGGGGGTAGGCGCCCCCTACCTCGTGGCTTCCCCATTGGTTGCTTGACGTAGGGTCCAAGTCTCCTGGATCATGTTCGTTCCAAAAATCACGTTCCCGAAGGTTTCATTCCCTTTGGACTTTGTTTGATATTCTTTTTCTGCGAAACTCTGAAATAGGCAAAAAACGGCAATTCTGGGCTGGGCCTCTGGTTAATAGGTTAGTCCCAAAAATAATATAAAAGTGAATAATAAAGCCCAATAATGTCCAAAACAGAAGATAATATAGCATGGAGCAATCAAAAATTATAGATAGGTTGGAGACGTATCAAGCATCCCCAAGCTTAATTCCTGCTCGTCCTCGAGTAGGTAAATGATAAAAACAGAATTTTTGATGTGGAATGCTACTAGGCATAATTTCAATGTAATTCTTCTTAATTGTGGCATGAATATTCAGATCCGAAAGATTCAAGATAAAAGTTTAATATTGACATAGAAATAATAATACTTCAAGTATACTAACTAAGCAATTATGTCTTAAAATAACATGGCCGAAGAAAGTTCATCCCTACAAAATCATATAGTTCAGTCATGCTCCATTTTCGTCACACAAGAATGCTCTCATCATGCACAACCCCGATGACAAGCCAAGCAATTGTTTCATACTTTAGTAATCTCAAACTTTATAAACCTTCACGCAATACATGAGCGTGAGCCATGGATATAGCACTATGGGTGGAATAGAGTATAATGATGGGGGTTATGTGGAGAAGACAAAAAAGGAGAAAGTCTCACATCAACGAGGCTAATCAATGAGCTATGGAGATGCCCATCAATTGATGTTAATGCAAGGAGTAGGGATTGCCATGCAATGGATGCACTAGAGCTATAAATGTATGGAAGCCCACCGAAAGAAACTAGTGGGTGTGCATCCAACTTGCTTGCTCACGAAGACCTAGGGCACTTGAGAAGGCCCATTGTTGGAATATACAAGCCAAGTTCTAGAATGAAAAATTCCCACAAGTATATGAAAGTGACATAACAAGAGACTCTCTATCATGAAGATCATGGTGCTACTTTGAAGCACAAGTGTGGAAAAAAGGATAGTAGCATTGTCCCGTTTCATTTCTTTTTTTATTGGGACAATGTTCTATTAAATGATGATCATCACACTTCTATTTATTTAGAACTCAATGATTACAACTCGATACTAGAACAAGATATGACTCTATATGAATGCCTCCGGCAGTGTACCGGGATATGCAATGAACCAAGAGTGACATGTATGAAAGAATTATGAATGGTGGCTTTGCCAAAAATACTATGTCAACTACATGATCATGCTAAACAATATGACAATGATGAACGTGTCATGATAAACGGGATGGTGGAAAGTTGCATGGCAATATATCTCGGAATGGCTATGGAAATGCCATAATAGGTAGGTATGGTGGCTGTTTTGAGGAAGATATAAGGAGGTTTATGTGTGAAAGAGCTTGTCATATCACGGGGTTTGGATGCACCGGCAAAGTTTGCACCAACTCTCAATGTGAGAAAGGGCAATGCACGGTACCGAAGAGGCTAGCAATGATGGAAAGGTGAGATTGCGTATAATCCATGGACTCAACATTAGTCATAAAGAACTCGCATACTTATTGCAAAAATCTACAAGTCATCAAAAACCAAGCACTACGTGCATGCTCCTAGGGGGATAGATTGGTAGGAAAAGACCATCGCTCGTCCCCGACCGCCACTCATAAGGAGGACAATCAAAGAACACCTCATGTTTCAAATTTGTTACATAACGTTTACCATACGTCCATGCTATGGGACTTGCAAACTTCAACACAAGTATTTCTCAAATTCACAACTACTCAACTAGCACAACTTTAATATCACTACCTCCATATCTCAAAACAATCATCAAGCATCAAACTTCTCTTAGTATTCAAAACACTCATAAGAAAGTTTTTACTAATCTTGAATACCTAGCATATTAGGATTATTTAAGCAAATTACCATGCAATTTAAGAATCTCAAAATAATCTAAGTGAAGCATGAGATATCAATAGTTTGTATAAAACAAATCCACCACCGTGCTCTAAAAGATATAAGTGAAGTACTAGGGCAAAACTATATAACTCAAAAGATATAAGTGAAGCACATAGAGTATTCTAATAATTTCCGAATCATGTGTGTGTCTCTCAAAAGGTGTGTACAACAAATATGATTGTGGTAAACTAAAAAGAAAAGACTCAAATCATACAAGACGCTCCAAGCAAAACACATATCATGTGGTGAATAAAAATATAGCTCCAAGTATAGTTACCGATGGAAGTAGACGAAAAAGGGGATGCCTTCCGGGGCATCCCCAAGCTTTGCCTTTTTGGTGTCCTTAGATTATCATGGGAGTGACATGGGCATCCCCAAGCTTAGGCTCTTGCCACTCCTTGTTCCATAATCCATCAAATCCTTACCCAAAACTTGAAAACTTCACAACACAAAACTTAAAGTAGAAAATCTCGTGAGCTCCGTTAGCGAAAGAAAACAAAAGACCACTTCAAGGTACTGTAATGAACTCATTCTTTATTTATATTGGTGTTAAACCTACTGTATTGCAACTTCTCTATGGTTTATAAAATATTTTACTAGCCATAGATTCATCAAAATAAGCAAACAACACACGAAAAACAGAACCTGTCAAAAACAGAACATTCTGTAGTGATCTGTAGCTAGCGCAAGATCTGGAACCCCAAAAATTCTAAAATAAAATGCTGGACGTGAGTAATTTATCTATTAATCATCTGCAAAAAGAATTAACTAAATATCACGTTCCAAATAAAAATGGTAGCAGTTCTCGTGAGCGCTAAAGTTTCTGTTTTTTACAGCAAGATTAACAAGACTTTCCCCAAGTCTTCCCAACGGTTCTACTTGGCACAAACACTAATTAAACACAACAAAAACAGAGTCTAGATAAATTATTTATTACTAAACAGGAGCAAAAAGTAAGGAATAAAAATAAAATTGGGTTGCCTCCCAACAAGCGCTATCGTTTAACGCCCCTAGCTAGGCATAAAAAGCAAGGATAGATCTAGGCATTGCCATCTTATAATAGATTCATAAGGTAATTTAATTTTCTTTCTAGGAAAGTATTCCATGACTTTCCTTAACGGAAATTGGAATCTAATATTTCCTTCCTTCATATCAATAATTGCACCAATCGTTCTAAGGAAAGGTCTACCAAGAATAATAGGACATGAAGGATTGCAATCTATGTCAAGAACAATAAAATCTACGGGCACATAGTTCCTATTTGCAACAATAAGAACATCATTAATTCTTCCCATAGGTTTCTTAATAGTGGAATCCGCAAGGTGCAAGTTTAAAGAGCAATCACTAAAATCACGGAAACCTAACAAATCACACAAAGTCTTTGGAATAGTGGAAACACTAGCACCCAAATCACACAAAGCATAGCATTCATGATCTTTAATTTTAATTTTAATAGTTGGTTCCCACTCATCATAAAGTTTTCTAGGGATAGAAACTTCCAACTCAAGTTTTTCTTCATAAGATTGCATCAAAGCATCAACGATATGTTTGGTAAAAGCTTTAGTTTGACTATAAGCATGGGGAGAATTTAGCACGGATTGCAACAAGGAAATACAATATATCAAAGAGCATCTATCATAATTAAATTCCTTGAAATCCAAAATAATAGGTTCATAAACATCTAGAGTTTTGATCTCTTTAATCCCACTTTTATCAAATTTAGCATCAAGATCTAAAAACTCTGAATTTTGGAACGCCTTCTAGGTAAAGGTGGATCATATTCAGTCCCTCATTATCAAGATTCATATTGCAAAACAAATATTTAATAGGGGACACATAAATAACTTTTAGATCTTCATGTTTATTTTCAAAGGAACTAGAGGAACACGCTCTTATAAAGGAATCTTTCCTAGCACACATCCTAGCGGTTCTTTCTTTGCACTCATCAATGGAAATTCTCATGGCTTTGAGAGACTAATTGATATCATGCTTAGGAGGAATAGATCTAAGTTTTAAAGAATCAACATCATGAGAAATTCTATCAACGTTCCTAGCCAAATCATCAACTTTAAGCAATTTCTCTTCAAGCATAGCATTGAAATTCTTTTGTGAATTCATTAATTCCTTAACACTAGTCTCAAATTCAGAGGGCATCTTATTAAAATTTCCATATGAATTGTTGTAGGAATTACCATAATTATTAGAGGAATTACTAGGATAAGGCCTAGGATTAAAGTTTCCTCTATACGCGTTGTTACCAAAATTATTCCTACCAACAAAATTCACATCCATAGATTCATTATTATTCTCAATCAAAGTAGATAAAGGCATATCATTAGGATCAGAAGAAACACTCTTAGTAGCAAATAATTTCATAAGTTCATCCAACTTTCCACTCAAAACATTAATTTCTTCTACCGCATGCACTTTTTTATTAGTAGATCTTTCAGTGTGCCATTGAGAATAATTAACCATAATATTATCTAGGAGTTTAGTAGCTTCTCCTAAAGTGATTTCCATAAAAGTGCCTCCCGCGACCGAATCTAAAATATTTCTAGAAGCAAAATTCAATCCGGCATAATTTTTTTTATAATCATCCACAAATTCAAACCATGTGTTGGGCAATTACCTATCATTAATTTCATCCTCTCCCAAGCTTGTGCAACATGTTCATGATCAAGTTGCTTAAAATTCCTAATATCGTTTCGAAGAGAGATGATCTTAGCGGGAGGAAAATACTTAGAGATAAAGGCATCTTTGCACTTATTCCAAGAATCAATACTATTTTTAGGCAAAGACGAAAACCAAGCTTTAGCATGATCTCTAAGCGAAAAAGGAAATAGATTCAATTTAACAATATCATTGTGCACATATTTCTTCTTTTGCATATCACACAAATCAACGAAGCTATTAATATGGGTAGCAGCATCTTCACTAGGAAGGCCGAAAAACGGATCTTTCATGACAAGATTCAGCAAGGCAGCATTGGTTTCACAAGATTCAGCATCGGTAAGAGGAGCAATCGGAGTGCTAATAAAATCATTGTTGTTGGTATTGGTAAAGTCACACAATTTAGTGTTATCTTGAGCCATCGTGACAAGCAAGCAATCCAACACACAAGCAAATGAGGAACGGGCAAAAAAGAGGCGAATAGAGAAAGAGAGGGAGGATAGATAGAGAGGGCGCATAAAACAGCAAGGGTGAAGTGGGGGAGAGGAAAACGAGAGGCAAATGGCAAATAATGTAATGTGGGAGATAAGGGTTGTGATGGGTACTTGGTATGTTGACTTTTGCGTAGACCTCCCCGGCAATGGCGCCAGAAATCCTTATTGCTACCTCTTGAGCACTGCGTTGGTTTTCCCTTGAAGAGGAAAGGGTGATGCAGCAAAGTAGCGTAAGTATTTCCCTCATTTTTTGAGAACCAAGGTATCAATCCAGTAGGAGGCTACGCGCGAGTCCCTCGCACCTACAAAAAACAAATAAATCCTCGCAACCAACGCAATAAGGGGTTGTCAATCCCTACACGGACACTTACGAGAGTGAGATCTGATAGATATGATAAGATAATATTTTTGGTATTTTTATGATAAAGATGCAAAGTAAAATAAAAGGCAATGAAAATAACTAAGTGTTGGAAGATTAATATGATGGAAGATAGACCCGGGGGCCATAGGTTTCACTAGTGGCTTCTCTCAAGAGCATAAGTGTTTTACGGTGGGTGAACAAATTACTGTTGAGCAATTAACATAATTGAGCATAGTTATGAGAATATCCAGGTATGATCATGTATATAGGCATTACGTCCGAGACAAAGTAGACCGACTCCTGCCTTCATCTACTACTATTACTCCACACATCGACCGCTATCCAGCATGCATCTAGAATATTAAGTTCATAAGAATGGAGTAACTCTTTAAGCAAGATGACATGATGTAGAGGGATAAATTCATGCAATATGATAAAAACGCCATCTTGTTATCCTTGATGGCAACAATACAATACGTGCCTTGTTGCCCCTACTGTCAATGGGAAAGGACACCGCAAGATTGAACCCAAAGCTAAGCACTTCTCCCATTGCAAGAAAGATCATTCTAGTAGGCCAAGCCAAACTGATAATTCGAAGAGACTTGCAAAGATAACCAATCATACATAAAAGAATTCAGAAAATCCAAATATTGTTCATAGATAAACTTGATCATAAACCCACAATTCATCGGTCTCAACAAAAACACCGCAAAAGAAGATTACATCGAATAGATATCCGCGAGAGAGGGGGAGAACATTGTATTGAGATCCAAAAAGAGAGAATAAGCCATCTAGCTAATAACGATGGACCCGAAGGTCTGAGGTAAACTACTCACACATCATTGGAGAGGCTATGGTGTTGATGTAGAAGCCCTCCGTGATCGCTGCCCCCTCCGGCAGAGCTCCCGAATAGGCCCCAAGATGGGATCTCGTGGATACAGAAAGTTACGACGGTGGAATTAGGGTTTTGGCTCTGTTTTTGATCATTTGGGGGTACGTAGGTATATATAGGAGGAAGGAGTACATCGGTGGAGCAATAGGGGGCCCATGAGGGAGGAGGGCGTGCCTGGGGGGGGGGGGGTAGGCGCGCCCCTACCTCGTGGCTTCCCTGTTGGTTGCTTGACGTAGGGTCCAAGTCTCCGGGATCATGTTCGTTCTAAAAATCACATTCCCGAAGGTTTCATTCCGTTTGATATTCTTTTTCTGCGAAACTCTGAAATAGGCAAAAAACAGCAATTCTGGGCTGGGCCTCCGGTTAATAGGTTAGTCCCAAAAATAATATAAAAGTGAATAATAAAGCCCAATAATGTCCAAAACAGAAGATAATATAGCATGGAGCAATCAAAAATTATAGATACGTTGGAGACATATCAATGAACACCACGACAAACTTATCCAAAAACTCCATGAACACCTTATTCATCATACTCATGAAATAGGCCAGGGCGTTGGTCAATCCAAATGACATAAGTGTATACTCATAAGGCCCATACCTTATGGTAAACGTTGTCTTAGGTATATCCTTTTCTCGAATATTCAGCTGGTGGTAGCCTGATCGCAGGTCGTTCTTCAAAAACACTTTAGCTCCTTATAGGTGGTCAAACAGATCATTTATCATTGGCAGTGGGTACTTGTTCTTGATTGTCACTTCATTCAATGCCTGATAATCAACAACCATTCTTAGAGACTTATCCTTCTTCTCAACTAATAGCACAGGGGCTCCCCATGGTGATGAACTCCGTCGAATGTAACCTTTCTCCAATAACTCCTTAATCTGTTTCTTGATCTCCTCCAGATCATTCGCGGGCATCCGGTATGGTCTCTTTGATATAGGCCCGGTGCCTGGCAACAGCTCTATCAAAAACTCGATGTCTTGATCTGAAGGCATGTGTCGTGGATTTGTCATGGCAGATGTCCTTAGTGTCAGGATTTAGTCGCGAGGCCAACACATCTATGTGGTAGCTTGAGAGGGGTTGATCGGGACGAGAGACGCAACACACAAGACAAGGATTTAGATAGCTTCGGGCCCCGGGAAACATCCTCCGGTAATAGCCCTACATGTTGTTTGTGGCTAGATCTCATTATGCTCATCAGGGAGACGCTGCATAAGCCGGCTCCCCTTTAGTTGTGTCTAGCCCTAGAGATTATTGTTTCTAGCTTGTCCCTCTTGGGGTGCCCTGCCCCTCCTTATATAAGTTGAAGGGGCGGGTTACATGTGGAGTCCTATTAGGATTAGGACTAGTCTATTACAAGTGGAATCCTAGTCTGCCCCCTTAAGGGAAAACTCCTTATGCCTTTCCTCGTAAACCAGCCCACCATAACATGAGCCGGCCTTCTGGGCCTTGGGCCTAGTCTTCTACATGACCCCGCCGTTGATAACCCACAAGTATAGGGGGTCGCAATAGTTTTCGATAAGTAAGAGTGTCAAACCCAACGAGGACCTAAAGGCAGAACAAATATTCCCTCAAGTTCTATCGACCACCGATACAACTCTATGCATGCTTAACGTTCGCTTTACCTAGAACAAGTATGAAACTAGAAGTACTTTGTAGGTGTTGTTGGATAGGTTTGCAAGGTAATAAAGAGCATGTAAATAAAAAGTAGGGGCTGTTTAGATAAATACACAACTAAATTAGTTTTAGTAGAGAGCTTGTTGTTACGAGAAAGCTATTTGTCCCTAGGCAATCGATAACTAGACCGGTAATCATTATTGCAATTTTATATGAGGGAGAGGCATAAGCTAGCATACTTTCTCTACTTGGATCATATGCACTTATGATTGGAACTCTAGCAAGAATCCGCAACTACTAAAGATCATTAAGGTAAAACCCAACCATAGCATTAAAGTATCAAGTCCTCTTTATCCCATACGCAACAACCCCCTTACTCGGGTTTGTGTTTCAGTCACTCACGCAACCCACTATAAGCGAATCATGAACATATTGCAACACCCTACAGCGGGGATCCCTCATGCTTGCGCGACACGGAGAGCACCATAGGACAGCACCAATAATAAAACATGCAACTCAAACCAATCTTGATCATGAAATAGCCCATAAGACAAAACAGATCTACTCAAACATCATAGGATAGCCATATGCTACCTCTTCAGCACTGCGTTAGATTTCCCCGAAGAAGAAGGGATGATGCAACAAAGTAGCGTAAGTATTTCCCTCAGTTTTTGAGAACCAAGGTATCAATCCAGTAGGAGGCTACGCATGAGTACCTCGTACCTACACAAAAACAATAGCTCAATGCAACCAACGCGCTTAGGGGTTGTCAATCCCTTCACGGTCACTTACGAAAGTGAGATCTGATAGAGATGATAAATAATATTTTTGGTATAAAGATGCAAAGTAAATAAAGTAAAAAAGCAAAGCAATAATAAAGTAATGGAGATTGATATGATGAGAAAGAGACCTGGGGGCCATAGGTTTGACTAGTAGCTTCTCTCAAGAGCATAAGTATTCTATGGTGGGTGAACAAATTACTGTTGAGCAATTGACAGAATTGAGCATAGTTATGAGAATATCTGGGTATGATCATGTATATAGGCATCATGTCCAAGACAAGTAGACCGAAACGATTCTGCATCTACTACTATTACTCCACTCATCGGCCGCTATCTAGCATGCATCTAGAATATTAAGTTAAAAACAGAGTAACGCCTTAAGCAAGATGACATGATGTAGAGGGATAATTTCATGCAATATGATAAAAACCCCATCTTGTTATCCTCGATGGCAACAATACAATGCGTGCCTTGCTGCCCCTTCTGTCACTGGGAAAGGACACCGCAAGATTGAACCCAAAGCTAAGCACTTCTCCCATGGCAAGAACAACCGCGACGGTGGAATTAGGTTTTTGGCTCCGTCCCCGATTGTTTGGGGGTACATGGATATATATAGGAGGAAGAAGTACGTCGGTGGAGCTTCGAGGGGCCCACGAGGCAGGGGGCGCGCCCTGGGGGGGCCGTGCCCCTACCCTCGTGACCACCTCGTGGCTTCCTTGACGGAGGGTCCAAGTCTCCTGGATCTTATCTGATGAGAAAATCACGTTTCCGAAGGTTTCATTCCGTTTGGACTCCGTTTGATATTCCTTTTCTTCGAAACCCTAAAACAGGCAAAAAACAACAATTCTGGGCTGGGCCTCCGCTTAATAGGTTAGTCCCAAAAATAATATAAAATTGGAAAATAAAGCCCAATAATGTCTAAAACAGTAGATAATATATCATGGATCAATCAAAAATTATAGATACATTGGAGACGTATCAAGCATCCCCAAGCTTAATTCCTGCTCGTCCTCGAGTAGGTAAATGATAAAAACATAATTTTTGATGCGGAGTGCTACTTCGCATAATTTAAATGTAATTCTTCTTAATTGTGGTATGAATATTCAGATCCGAAAGATTCAAGACAAAAGTTCATATTGACATAAAAATGATAATACTTCAAGCATACTAACTAAGCAATTATGTCTTCTCAAAATAACATGGCCAAAGAAAGTTCATCCCTACAAAATCATATGGTTTAGTCATGTTTCATTTTCGTCACACAAGAATGCTATCATCATGCACAACCCCGATGACAAGCCAAGCAATTGTTTCATACTTTAGTAATCTCAAACCTATAAACTTTCACACAATATATGAGCGCGAGCCATGGACATAACACTATGGGTGGAATAGAATATAATGAGGGGGGTTATGTGGAGAAGACAAAAAAGGAGAAAGTCTCACATCAACGAGGCTAATCAATGGGTAGGGATTTCCATGCAACGGATGCACTAGAGCTATAAATGTATGAAAGCTCAACAAAAGAAACTAGTGGGTGTGCATCCAACTTGCTTGCTCATGAAGACCTAGGGCACTTGAGGAGGCCCATTGTTGGAATATACAAGCCAAGTTCTATAATGAAAAATTCCCACTAGTATATGAAAGTGATAACATGAGAGACTCTCTACTATGAAGATCATGGTGCTACTTTGAAGCACAAGTGTGGTAAAAGGATAGTAACATTGTCCCTTCTCTCTTTTTCTTTCATTTTTTTTGGGTCTTCTCTTTTTTATGGCCTTTCTTCTTTTTTGGGCCTTCTCTTTTTTATGTCCTTTTTTTATTTATTCCTCACTTGGGACAATGCTCTAATAATGATGATCATCACACTTCTATTTATTTACAACTCAATGATTACAACTCGATACTAGTACAAAGATGACTCTATCTGAATGCCTCTGGTGGTGTACCGGGATATGCAATGAACCAAGAGTGACATGTATAAAAGAATTATGAATGGTGGCTTTACCACAAATACTATGTCAACTACATGATCATGCTAAGCAATATGACAATGATGAATGTGTCATGATGAACGGAATGATGGAAAGTTGCATGGCAATATATCTCGGAATGGCTATGGAAATGCCATAATAGGTAGGTATGGTGGCTGTTTTGAGGAAGATATAAGGGGGTTTATGTGTGAAAGAGCGTATCATATCATGGGGTTTGGATGCACCGGCGAAGCTTGCGCCAACTCTCAATGTGAGAAAAGGCAATGCACGGTACCGAAGAGGCTAGCAAGGATGGAAGGGTGAGAGTGCGTATAATCCATGCACTCAACATTAGTCATAAAGAACTCACATACTTATTGAAAAAATCTACAAGTCATCAAAAACCTCGGCACTACGCGCATGCTCCTAGGGGGATAGATTGGTAGGAAAAGACCATCGCTCCTCCCCGACCACCACTCATAAGGAAGACAATCAAATAACACCTCATGTTTCAAATTTGTTGCATAATGTTTACCATACATGCATGCTACGGGACTTGCAAACCTCAACACAAGTATTTCTCAATTTCACAACTACTCAACTAGTATGACTTTGATATTATTACCTCCATATCTCAAAACAATCATCAAGCATCAAACTTTTCTTAGTATTCAACACACTCATAAGAAAGTTTTATTATTAATCTTGCATACCAAGCATATTAGGATTTTTAGCAAATTACCATGCTATTAAGACTCTCAAAATAATCTAAGTAAAGCATGAGAGATCAATAGTTTCTATAAAACAAATCCACCACCGTGCTCTAAAAGATATAAGTGAAGCACTAGAGCAAAACTATAAAGCTAACAAGATATAAGTGAAGCACATAGAGTATTCTATCAAATTCCAAATCATGTATGGCTCTCTCAAAAGGTGTGTACAGCAAGGATGATTGTTGTAGACTAACAAGCAAAGACTCAAATCATAAAAGACGCTCCAAGCAAAACACATATCATGTGGTGAATAAAAATATAGCTCCAAGTAAAGTTACCGATAGAAGTAGACGAAAGAGGGGATGCCTTCTGGGGCATCCCCAAGCTTTGGC
Source organism: Triticum urartu (assembly GCF_003073215.2). Lineage (NCBI taxonomy): Eukaryota > Viridiplantae > Streptophyta > Magnoliopsida > Poales > Poaceae > Triticum > Triticum urartu. Next base: position 482,839,737 of record NC_053026.1, read on the forward strand.
TTTTAGGTGTCCTTAGATTATCTTGGGGGTTCCATGGGCATCCCCAAGCTTAGGTTCTTGCCACTTCTTGTTTCATAATCCATCAAATCTTTACCCAAAACTTGAAAACTTCACAACACAAAACTTAAAGTAGAAAATCTCGTGAGCTCTGTTAGCGAAAGAAAACAAAAGACCACTTCAAGGTATTGTAATGAACTCATTCCTTATTTATATTGGTGTTATACCTACTGTATTCCAACTTCTCTATGGATTATAAACTATTTTACTAGCCATAGATTCATCAAAATAAGCAAACAACACACGAAAAACAGAATCTGTCAAAAACAGAACAGTCTGTAGTAATCTGTAGCTAGCGCAAGATCTGGAACCCCAAAAATTCTAAAATAAATTTCTGGACGTGAGTAATTTATCTATTAATCATCTGCAAAAAGAATTAACTAAATATCACTTTCCAAATAAAAATGACAGCAGTTCTCGTGAGCGCTAAAGTTTCTGTTTTTTACAGCAAGTTCAATCAAGACTTTCGCCAAGTCTTCCCAACGGTTCTACTTGGCACAAACACTAATTAAATACAAAAAACACAACCAAAACAGGATCAAAAATCAAGGAATAAAAATAAAATTGGGTTGCCTCCCAACAAGCGCTATCGTTTAACGCCCCTAGCTAGGCATAACAAGCAAGAATAGATCTAGGTATTGCCATCTTTAGTTTTAAATTTTTTAGCGGAATCAAGCTCGAATCTGGGAGGTTCTTTACGTTTCCCTTCATATTCTGAAATTTTTATATCTAAAGAATCCAACCGCTTATTGCAAAGGGTAATCAACATATTCATGCGGTGAATATTTCCACTAATGTTCTTAAGAGGTTCAAGAGATTTCTGCAAGATTTTAGTAACTTCACAATTTTTTTCAAAAACTTGTGTCTCTTCCTGAGTAGGATGAGGCCCCTTTTGTAGAGGTAGTGTTCCCACTATACCTTCTATAATTTCAAGTGCAATATGGGGATCGATTTCAATAAAATTGTCTTTGGCAACGCAATCCAAGAGTTGTCTATGAGACATATTTAATCCAGCATAAAAATTGTGAAGCAAAATTCTTAGATTTATTTCAGAGGTACAATTACGATGAGATTCCATTATTCTCAACCAGGCATCTTTTAGGTTTTTTCCTAACCTTTGTTTAAAGTGAAAGATTTCGAACTCAGGGGTCAACGGAGAAGATAAGGGACTAGCCACAACGACAAGCAAACTAACTAACACACGAGCAAACAAAAAAGCAAACGGAGAAAGAGAGGGAGGATAGAGAGAGAGAGAGGGCGAATAAAACGGGAAGGGTGAATTGGGGGGAGAGGAAAATGAGAGGCAAATAGCAAATAATGTAATGCGGGAGAAAGGGATTGTGATGGGTACTTGGTATGTTGACTTTTGCGTAGACTCCCCGGCAACGGCGCCAGAAATTCTTCTTGCTACCTCTTGAGCACTGCGTTGGATTTCCCCCGAAGAGGAAGGGATGATGCATCAAAGTAGCGTAAGTATTTCCCTTAGTTTTTGAGAACCAAGGTATCAATCCAGTAGGAGGCTACGCTCGAGTCCCTCGTACCTACACAAAAACAATAGCTCAACGCAACCAACGCGCTTAGGGGTTGTCAATCCCTTCACGGTCACTTACGAAAGTGAGATCTGATAGAGATGATAAATAATATTTTTGGTATTTTTGGTATAGAGATGCAAAGTAAATAAAGTAAAAGCAAAGCAATAATAAAGTGATGGAGATTGATATGATGAGAAAGAGACTCGGGGGCCATAGGTTTCACTAGTGGCTTCTCTCAAGAGCATAAGTATTCTACGGTGGGTGAACAAATTACTGTTGAGCAATTGACAGAATTGAGCATAGTTATGAGAATATCTAGGTATGATCATGTATATAGGAATCACGTCCGAGACAAGTAAACCGAAACGATTCTGCATCTACTACTATTACTCCACTCATCGACCGCTATCCAGCATGCATCTAGAGTATTAAGTTAAAAACAGAGTAACACCTTAAGCAAGATGACATGATGTAGAGGGATAATTTCATGCAATATGATAAAAAAACCATCTTGTTATCCTTGATGGCAACAATACAATACGTGCCTTGCTGCCCCTTCTGTCACTTGGAAAGGACACCGCAAGATTGAACCCAAAGCTAAGCACTTCTCCCATGGCAAGAACAACCAATCTAGTAGGCCAAACCAAACTGATAATTCGAAGAGACTTGCAAAGATAACCAACCATACATAAAAGAATCCAGAGAAGATTCAAATATTATTCATAGATAGACTAGATCATAAACCCACAATTCATCGATCTCAACAAACACACCGCAAAAAGAAGATTACACCGAATAGATCTCCACAAGAGAGGGGGAGAACATTGTATTGAGATCGAAAAAGAGAGAAGAAGCCATCTAACTACTAGCTATGGACCCGTAGGTCTGAAGTAAACTACTCACACTTCATCGGAGGGGCTTGGATGATGATGTAGAAGCCCTCCGTGATCGATGCCCCCTCCGGCGGAGCTCCGGAACAAGCCCCAAGATGGGATCTCGTGGATACAGAAAGTTGCGGTGGTGGAATTAGGTTTTTGGCTCCATCCCCGATCGTTTGGGGTACGTGGATATATATAGGAGGAAGAAGTACATCGGTGGAGCTTCGAGGGGCCCACGAGGCAGGGGGCGCGCCCTAGGGGGGGCGCCTGATACGTCTCCAACGTATATATAATTTTTGATTGCTCCATGCTATATTATCTACTGTTTTGGGCAATATTGGGCTTTATTTTCCACTTTTATATTACTTTTGTGACTAACCTATTAACCGGAGGCCCAGCCCAGATTTGCTGTTTTATGCCTATTTCAGTGTTTCGAAGAAAAGGAATATCAGACGGAGTCGAAACGGAACGAAATCAATTGGAGAAGTTATTTTTAGAAGGAAACACACCTGATGGACTTGGACCCTACGTCAGGGGAGACACGAGGTGCTCATGAGGGTGGGGGGCGCCCCCTAGGGCGCGCCCCCCTGTCTCGTGGGGCCCCCGTGGCTCCTCCGACGTCCTCCCTGCACCCATATATACCCACGTGACCTAAAACTTCCGGAACGCATAATAGATCGGGAGTTCCGCTGCCAGAAGCCTCCGTAGCCACCGAAAACCAATCTAGACCCGTTCCGGCACCCTGCCAGAGGGGGCAATCCTTCTCTGGTGGCCATCTTCATCATCCCGGTGCTCTCCATGACAAGGAGGGAGTAGTTCTCCCTCGGGGCTGAGGGTATGTACCAGTAGCTATGTGTTTGATCTCTCTCTCTCTCGTGTTGTTGAGATGATACGATCTTGATGTATCGCGAGCTTTGCTATTATAGTTGGATCTTATGTTTCTCCTCCCCATCTTCTCTCTTGTAATGAATTGAGTTTCCCCTTTGAAGTAATCTTATCGGATTGAGTCTTTAAAGATTTGAGAACACTTGATGTATGTCTTGCCGTGGATATCTGTGGTGACAATGGGATACCGCGTGCCACTTGATGTATGTTTTGGTGACCAACTTGCAGGTTCCGCCCATGAACCTATGCATAGGGGTTGGCACACGTTTTCGTCGTGATTCTCTGGTAGAACTTTGGGGCACTCTCGAGGTCCTTTGTGTTGGTTGAATAGATGAATATGAGATTGTGTGATGCATATCGTATAATCATACCCACAGATACTTGAGGTGACATTGGAGTATCTAGGTGACATTAGGGTTTTGATTGATTTGTGTCTTAAGATGTTATTCTAGTACGGACTCTAGGGCTGTTTGTGACACTTATAGGAATAGCCCAACGGATTGATTGGAAAGAATAACTTTGAGGTGGTTTCGTACCCTACCATAATATCTTTGTTCGTTCTCCGCTATTAGTGACTTTGGAGTGACTCTTTGTTGCATGTTGAGGGATAGTTATGTGATCCAATTATGTTAGTATTGTTGAGGGAACTTACACTAGCGAAAGTATGAACCCTAGGCCTTGTTTCCTATCATTGCAATACCGTTTACGCTCACTTTTGTCACTTGCTACCTTGCTGTTTTTATAATTTCAGATTACAAATACCTTTATCTACTATCCATATACCACTTGTATCACCATCTCTTCGTCGAACTAGTGCACCTATACAATTTACCATTGTATTGGGTGTGTTGGGGACACAGGAGACTCTTTGTTATTTGGTTACAGGGTTGCTTGAGAGAGACCATCTTCATCCTACGCCTCCTACGGATTGATAAACCTTAGGTCATCCACTTGAGGGAAATTTGCTACTGTCCTACAAACCTCTGCACTTGGAGGCCCAACAACGTCTACAAGAAGAAGGTTGTGTAGTAGACATCAAGCTCTTTTCTGGCGCCATTGCCGGGAAGGTTAGCGCTTGACGGTATATCTTTAGATCTTGCAATCGAGTCTTTTAGTTTCTTGTTTTATCACTAGTTTAGTTTATAAAAGAAAATTACAAAAAAATGGAATTGAGTTTCTCTCATACGCTTCACCTTTTTAATATCTTTCGTGAGTATGATGGAAAGGATAATTGTGCTCAAGTGCTAGAAGAAGAAATCTATAAAATGTTTGGCACTAAATATTTGAATGATGAGCATGATTGCAATGTTGTTAGTATGAATTCCTTGAATATCCATGATGCTAATGATATGCAAAGCCACAAGCTTGGGGAAGCTATGTTTGATGAAGATGATATTTTTTGTCCCCCAAGTTTTGATGAGCAAATTTATTATGACGAAAGCATGCCTCCTATCTGTGATGATTATTGTGATGACACATATGCTTTAAAGAATAATGATAACCATGAAACTTGTCATCTTGATCTTAATTTTCAATCAAATGATAGTTATTTTGTTGAGTTTGCTCCCACTACTATTCATGAGAAGAAATTTGCTTATGTGGAGAGTAATAAAAATTCTATGCTTGTAGATCATGAAAAGAATGCTTTAGGTGCTGGTTATATTGTTGAATTCATTCATGATGCTACTGAAAATTATTATGAGGGAGGACCATATGCTTGTAGGAATTGCAATAATATCAAGTTTCCTCTCTATGTGCTTAAAATCTTGAAGTTATGCTTGTTTTGCTTTCCTATTCTAGTTGATTATTGTTCCCGTAAATTATTTGCTCACAAAATCCCTATGCATAGGAAGCATGTTAGACTTAAATGTGCTAGTCATATTCTTCATGATGCTCTGTTTATGTTTCAATTCTTATCCCTTCCGTGAGCATCATTGAAATCATCATGCCTAGCTAGGGGCATTAAACGATAGCGCTTGTTGGGAGGCAACCCAATTTTATTTTAGTTCATTTCTTTTTGTTCCTGTTTAGTAATAAATAATTCATCTAGCCTCTGTTTAGATATGGTTTTATGTGTTTAATTAGTGTTTGTGCCAAGTAGAACCTTTGGGAAGACTTGGGGAAAGTCTTGTTGACCATGCTGTAAAAAACAGAAACTTTAGCGCTCACGAGAATAACTGCCATTTTTATTTGGATAGTGATATTTAGTTAATTCTTTTTTATATGATTAATAGATAAATTCCTCAGGTCCAGAAATTTATTTGAGAATTTTATGAGTTCCAGAAGTATACGTTTGATCCAGATTACTACAGACTGTTCTGTTTTTGACAGATTCTGTTTTTCATGTGTTGTTTACTTATTTTGATGAATCTATGGCTAGTAAAATAGTTTATAAACCATAGAGAAGTTGGAATACATTAGGTTTAACACCAATATAAATAAATAATGAGTTCATTACAGTACCTTGAAGTGGTGATTTATTTTCTTATACTAACGGAGCTTACGAGTTTTCTGTTAAGTTTTGTGTTGTGAAGTTTTCAAGTTTTGGGTAACGATTCGATGTACTATGGAATAAGGAGTGGCAAGAGCCTAATATTGGGGATGCCCTAGTCACCCCAAGGTAATATTCAAGGATAGCCAAGAGCCTAAGCTTGGGGATGCCCCGGAAGGCATCCCCTCTTTCGTCTTCGTTCATCGGTAACTTTACTTGGAGCTATATTTTTATTCGCCACATGATATGTGTTTTTCTTGGAGCGTCAATTTATTTTGTTAGGATTTGCTTGCTGTTATTTAGAACAATTTTTTTTCATCTTTTATTTCAATAAAAGTGGCATTGATAGTCTTTACTATGCCTATGTTACAAGTATACATGTTGCTGTTTGAAAACAGAAAGTTTACCGCTGTTGCAATAATTCCCTAGAAAAGTCAGAATGTGATAAAATTTTGAAACCTTTTGCATATTAAGCTCTGATAAATTTACTACAGTGGGAATTTTATTTCATTATTTTTGGAGTTAGGGAAGTATGGATGTTGCAGTATTCTTTACAGACTATCCTGTTTAAGCAGATTGCTGTTATGTTTGCATATGTTTGCTTCTTTAATGATTCTATTTGACGATATGACTATTAAATATGCAGATGCATTTAGTATGCAATGTTGAATAATAATTTAGTGATTTTCTACAGTATAGTATGATAAGGTTTTTGCAATGGTTTATAGTAACTTATCTCACGAGTCCTTGTTGAGTTTTGTGTGGATGAAGCTTTTGAGATTTAGGGAGACCGTGATATGAGAGGAATTAAGGAGACACAAAAGCTCAAGCTTGGGGATTCCCATGTCACCCCAAGATAATATTTCAAGAAGTCTCAAGCATCTAAGCTTGGGGATGCCCCGGTTGGCATCCCACCTTTCTTCTTCAACAACTATCGGTTAGTATCGGTTGATCCTAAGTTTTTGCTTCTTCACATGATGTTTGCTATTCTTAGAATGTCATTTTCTTTTGCTATGCTTGCTGTTTGAATAAAATACCAAGATCTGAAATTATTAAATGTTAGAGAGTCTTCACATAGTTGCATAATTATTCGACTACTCATTGATCTTCACTTATATCTTTTGGAGTAGTTTGCTGTTGCTCTAGTGCTTCACTTATATCTTTTAGAACATGGTGGTAGTTTTATTTTGAAGAAATAGATGAACTCTCATGTTTCACTTAGATTATTTTGAGAGTATTAACTAGCATGGTAATTTTCTTAAAATCCTAATATGCTAGGTATTCAAGAATAATAAAATTCTCTTATGAGTGTGTTGAATACTATGAGAAGTTTGATACTTGATAATTGTTTTGAGATATGAAGATGGTAATATTAGAGTCATGCTAGTTGAGTAGTTGTGAATTTGAGAAATACTTGTGTTGAAGTTTGTGATTCCCGTAGCATGCACGTATGGTGAACCATTATGTGATGAAGTTGGAGCATGATTTATTTATTGATTGTCTTCCTTATGAGTGGCGGTCGGGGACGAGCGATGGTCTTTTCCTACCAATGTATCCCCCTAGGAGCATGCGCGTAGTACTTTGTTTCGATAACTAATAGATTTTTGCAATAAGTATGTGAGTTCTTTATGACTAATGTTGAGTCCATGGACTATACGCACTCTCACCCTTCCACCATTGCTAGCCTCTCCAGCACCGCGCAACTTTCGCCGGTACCATAAACCCACCATATACCTTCCTTAAAACAGACACCATACCTACCTATCATGGCATTTCCATAGCCATTCCGAGATATATTGCCATTCAACTTTCCACCGTTCCGTTTATTATGACACCCTCCATCATTATCATATTTCTTTGCATGATCATGTAGTTGACATCGTATTTGTGGCAAAGCCAACGTTCATAATTCTTTCATACATGTCACTCATGCATCATTGCACATCCCGGTACACCGCCAGAGGCATTCATATAGAGTTATACTTTGTTCTAGTATCGAGTTGTAATCATTGAGTTGTATATAAATAGAAGTGTGATGATCATCATTCAATAGAGCATTGTCCCCAAAAAAAGGCAAAAAAAAAAAAGAGAAAGGCCAAAAAAAGGGGAAGGCCAAAAAAAGAAAAAAAGAAAGGCCAAATAAAAATAAAAAAAGAAAATAAACAAAAAGGGGCAATGCTACTATCCTTTTACCACACTTGTGCTTCAAAGTAGCACCATGTTCTTCATATAGAGAGTCTCATATGTTGTCACTTCCATATACTAGTGGGAATTTTACGTTATAGAACTTGGCTTGTATATTCCAATGATGGGCTTCCTCAAAATGTCCTAGGTCTTCGTGAGCAAGCAAGTTGGATGCACACCCACTAGTTTCTTTTGTTGAGCTTTCATACATTTATAGCTCTAGTGGATCCGTTGCATGGCAATCCCTACTCACTCACATTGATATCTATTGATGGGCATCTCCATAGCCCGTTGATACGCCTAGTCGATGTGAGACTATATTCTCCCTTTTTGTCTTCTCCACAACTACCATTCTATTCCACCTATAGTGCTATGTCCATGGCTCACGCTCATGTATTGCGTGAAGATTTAAGAAGTTTGAGAACATCAAAAGTATGAAACAATTGCTTGGCTTGTCATCGGGGTTGTGCATGATTTAAATACTTTGTGTGGTGAAGATGGAGCATAGCCAGACTATATGATTTTGTAGGGATAGCTTTCTTTAGCCATGTTATTTTGAGAAGACATGATTGCTTAGTTAGTATGCTTGAAGTATTATTATTTTTATGTCAATATGAACTTTTGTCTTGATTCTTTCAGATCTGAATATTCATATCACAAGTAAGAAGAATTACATTGAAATTATGCCAACTAGCATTCCACATCAAAATTTATCTTTTTATCATTTACCTACTCGAGGACGAGCAGGAATTAAGCTTGGGGATGCTTGATACGTCTCCAACGTATCTATAATTTTTGATTGCTCCATGCTATATTATCTACTGTTTTGGGCAATATTGGGCTTTATTTTCCACTTTTATATTACTTTTGGGACTAACCTATTAACCGGAGGCCCAGCCCAGATTTGCTGTTTTATGCCTATTTCAGTGTTTCGAAGAAAAGGAATATCAGACGGAGTCGAAACGGAACGAAATCAACTAGAGAAGTTATTTTTGGAAGGAAACACACCTGATGGACTTGGACCCTACGTCAGGGGAGACACGAGGTGATCACGAGGGTGGGGGCGCCCCCCCTAGGGCGCGCCCCCTGTCTCGTGGGGCCCCCGTGGCTCCTCCGACGTCCTCCCTGCACCCATATATACCCACGTGACCTAAAACTTCCAGAACGTACTATAGATCGGGAGTTCCGCTGCCAGAAGCCTCCGTAGCCACCGAAAACCAATCTAGACCCGTTCCGGCACCCTGCCAGAGGGGGCAATCCTTCTCCGGTGGCCATATTCATCATCTCGGTGCTCTCCATGACGAGGAGGGAGTAGTTCTCCCTCGGGGCTGAGGGTATGTACCAGTAGCTATGTGTTTGATCTCTCTCTCTCTCTCTCGTGTTCTTGAGATGATACGATCTTGATGTATCGCGAGCTTTGCTATTATAGTTGGATCTTATGTTTCTCCTCCCCCTCTTCTCTCTTGTAATGAATTGAGTTTCCCCTTTGAAGTAATCTTATCGGATTGAGTCTTTAAAGATTTAAGAACACTTGATGTATGTCTTGCCGTGGATATCTGCGGTGACAATGGGATACCGCGTGCCACTTGATGTATGTTTTGGTGACCAACTTGCGGGTTCCGCCCATGAACCTATGCATAGGGGTTGGCACACATTTTCGTCGTGATTCTCCGGTAGAACTTTGGGGCACTCTCGAGGTCCTTTGTGTTGGTTAAATAGATGAATATGAGATTGTGTGATGCATATCGTATAATCATACCCACGGATACTTGAGGTGACATTGGAGTATCTAGGTGACATTAGGGTTTTGATTGATTTGTGTCTAAAGGTGTTATTCTAGTACGAACTCTAGGGCTGTTTGTGACACTTATAGGAATAGCCCAACGGATTGATTGGAAAGAATAACTTTGAGGTGGTTTCGTACCCTACCATAATCTCTTCGTTCGTTCTCTGCTATTAGTGACTTTGGAGTGACTCTTTGTTGCATGTTGAGGGGTAGTTATGTGATCCAATTATGTTAGTATTGTTGAGGGAACTTACACTAGCGAAAGTATGAACCCTAGGCCTTGTTTCCTATCATTGCAATAACGTTTACGCTCTCTTTTATCACTTGCTACCTTGCTGTTTTTATAATTTCAGATTACAAATACCTTTATCTACTATCCATATACCACTTGTATCACCATCTCTTCGCCGAACTAGTGCACTTATATAATTTACCATTGTATTGGGTGTGTTGGGGACACAAGAGACTCTCTGTTATTTGGTTGCAGGGTTGCTTGAGAGAGACCATCTTCATCCTATGCCTCCTACGGATTGATAAACCTTAGGTCATCCACTTGAGGGAAATTTGCTACTGTCCTATAAACCTCTGCACTTGGAGGCCCAACAACATCTACAAGAAGAAGGTTGTGTAGTAGACATCAGCACCCCTACCCTCATGACCACCTCTTGGCTTCCTTGACGGAGGGTCCAAGTCTCCTGGATCTTATCTGCTGAGAAAATCATGTTTTTGAAGGTTTCATTCCGTTTGGACTCCGTTTGATATTCCTTTTCTCCGAAACCCTAAAACAGGCAAAAAACAGCAATTTTGGGTTGGGCCTCTGGTTAATAGGTTAGTCCCAAAAATAATATAAAAGTGGAAAATAAAGCCCAATAATGTCTAAAACAGTAGATAATATAGCATGGAGCAATCAAAAATTATAGATGCGTTGGAGACGTATCACCATACATCATTGGGAAATAATATATAGCGTTGAGCAGCATGTTTAAGTAGAGATTACAGCGGGTAAGAGAGAGGTTACACCGCTGCATAGAGGGGGGAAGAGTTGGTGATGATGGCGGTATAGTTATTGGTGAAGATTGCGGTGATGATGATGGCCATGGCAGCGTTCCGGCGCCACCGAAAGAGAAGGGGAGAGGGGGGGCCCTTTGTCTTCGTCTTCCTTGACCTCCTCCCTAGATGGGAGAAGGGTTTCCCCTCTGGTCCTTGGCCTCCATGGTATGGGAGGGGCGAGAGCCCCTCTGAGATTGGATATGTCTATCTATTTCTACGTTCTCAGATTCCCAGAAATCCGTAACTCCGATTGGGCTGAAATTTTAACACGATCTCTATCCGGATATTAGCTTTCTTGCGGCGAAAGAAGAGCATCAACCGCCTTACGGGGTGGCCACGAGGGTCAGGGGTGCGCCTGCCCCCTGGGGCGCGCCCCCTGCCTCGTGGCCCCCTCGGGCATCGTCTCGCGTGGATTTTTCTTCCCAAAAATTATATATATTCCAAAAAAATCTCCGTCAATTTTTATCTTGTTTGGACTCCGTTTGATATGGATATTCTGCGAAACAAAAATCATGCAACAAAGAGGAACCGGCACTGGGCACTGGATCAATATGTTAGTCCCAAAAATAAATGATGCCGGGTCATGATTGTTGCAGACACCGGGTTAATCTGGTGTACTCCAAACTGAGAATTCGAAGATTTTTCTCCCTTATATGCATATCACCTTTAGCCCCCAAGTGCCGGGTTGTCATGCTTGCAGAAACCTGGGACTTGTAATTGCCTTATGCTCATGGAAACTTCAACCAGTGTAGCCCCCAAGGGCCGGGTCATTATGCAATAATGAGCATGGACTTTGTAGATATAACCATGTAAACTTGAACAGCAATGTGTAGCCCCCAAGGGCCGGCTTAGTAAGATAATACCGAGCTGGAACTTTGTATATAATTTATTGATAATAACATCATAGGATGTAATCTCCACCATGGGGCTTGAACCCATGTCCATAAGGTTAAGAGCTTTGTACTCTACCAACTGAGTAGTGGATCTTTCAATATAATGGACTGAGGCTTGTGTACCTTGAAATTTTGATAGGAGCAGTTGGTATCCCCCAAGGGCCTCCTCATTACAATGTGATGAGTCGGGTCTTTAATAAGTTGAGCAAACAATGACTTTGCATTAGCCCCCAAGTGCCATGGTGCATGCTGACAGTGACATGGGACTTGCATATTTGATATGATCTCAATCTGAATAATGTAGTCCCCAAGTGCCGGGTCGTAAGCCTGCAGTGACTCGGGACTATTCCTTCCATTGTAGAATAAATCATGTCCATTGATAAAATAATAGCCATTGCGCTAAAGCGACTTTGAATACCTTATGTGTTGACAAGTAAATCCGGAGTTTAAATACTCGGCGGCTCTTGGCCGATGGCGATTTAATACGCCTCCATTGTAGGCTGGGATTTTTATAACCCGGCAGCTTATAGCCTTTGAGAGAATCTAGAACGGATAATCATTTTGAAGCATCAATTTTGATAATGAGCTTGAATTTAACCATTTATATAAGTCATATTTCTGCAAATCCTGCAGAGAATTTAAAGAACATATACCCTGGCGACTTAACGTCAAAGCCAGGGCGGGTAACAACCCCAACATAATATAGTCTTTATGCAATTATGGAAAAGACAAGGATTAAGGCCATTCAAGCCTAAACATACTGGCGACTTAACGTCAAAAGCCAGGGCGGGTTATCCAACCTCGCATATTTATATAATCAGGAAAATATACCTGTAGAAACTGGCTCATACTGCTGGCTTACATCGCCATATCCGATAAATGCAATAATCAAGTGATTGAGAAGCGCATGATTCCAATGGCGCAATCCAAAATATACCGGTGACTTAAAGTCCATAGCCGGGGCCGGTTTAAACATAATCATGTATAAACAATATCATACCCGCGATATTGAATCGTATTGCCGGCTTATGATACCTGTGCAGTAAGGGTGATAACCCAATATTTTAGAAGCCAAAACTTCGAAATGTTTATGATTGTCATATGCTGGCGACTTATCATCCAAAGTCAAGGCGGGTTTAAATAGAGACCACACATATATGCTTCAGATATGCGCAAAAAAGGTCTCAAGACAAAACAAAGGTTGCTTTCAAACAAAACTTGAACCAAATAGAAAGAAAAAATCGAGGCTTCTGATTTGAATACGATCAGTAAACCATTCCAAAGGGGTTAAACTAAGATTCGAATATGATCATGTAGCTCCCAGTGGATTTGGCGTTGCCAATCAAGAGGGTACTGACAGCTATGATCTCTTTGGTTCGAATGCGACCTATGTTTGAACAAGAAGCCCCCGAATGACCTTGAGAGTTGTTTAACGATGCTGATTCGAATACGATCAACGTCGGACCCAAAGGGGTTAAGCTATGATTCGGATACGATCAAGAAGCTCCCTAGTGGGTTTGGCAGTGTGCCGATCAATAACTCAACACCACCGTGCGCAAAATGGCGTCGTGGAGCGCAAGAACATGACTCTTGTTGAGATGGCCCGCACTATGCTTGATGAGTAAAGACGCCTCCTCGCTTCTGGCCTGAGGCAATTGATACTGCGTGCCACATCATCAACAGGGTATATCTTCACAAATTCTTCAAGAAGACAACATATGAACTTCTCACTGACAAGAAACCCAATGTGAGCTATTTCAAAGTCTTTGGTGCTAAATGTTGGATTAGAGATCCCCATCACAGTTCTAAATTTGCACCGAAAGCACATGAAGGTTTTATGCTCGATTATGGTAAGGACTCACACACCTATAGAGTCTTCAACACCTGTCATCACAAGGTTGTTGAAACTGTAGATGTGCAGTTCGATGAGACTAATGGCTCGTAAAGAGAGCACCTACCTCTTGAGGAATCTATTAAGTTCAAGGCTACAGAGGATGTCATTCCTATTGAAGAATCCGCTGAAGAAGTTATTCTAGAACATGAAGAACGTCATGCTAATGCACCTGAGGAAAATGGTGCTGAAGAAAATGCTGATCAAATTCCTCAACGTCAACCCGCTCATCCTCGCGTCGCGAATGAAGTGCAAATTGAGAAAATCATCAGCGACATCAACATTCCAGGTCCTCTCACACGCTCAAGAGCTTCACATTTATCTAACTTTTGTGGGCACTTTGCTTTCATCTCTATCACAGAGCCCACTAAGGTAGATGAAGCATTTCTGGAGCCTGAGTGGATTCAAGCTATGCAAGAAGAATTACATCAATTCGAGCTCAACAACGTCTGGGAACTGGTCAAACGTCCAGATCCTCGCAAGCACAATATCATCGGCACAAAGTGGATCTACCGCAACAAGCAAGATGAAAATGGCATTGTGGTGAGGAATAAGGCACGGCTTGTAGCTCAAGGCTACACACAGGTTGAAGGAATTGATTTCGATGAAACTTTTTCACCTGTTGCTAGACTTGAAGCTATTCGCATATTACTTTCTTATGCTAACCATCATGATATCACTTTATAACAAATGGATGTTAAAAGTGCATTCCTTAATGGTAAGCTTGAGGAAGAAGTATATATTGCTCAACCCCCAGGTTTTGAAGATCCAAAGCATCCTGACAAAGTCTTCAGACTCAATAAGGCCCTCTATGGCCTCAAGCAGGCCCCACGGGCGTGGTATGATACTTTGAAGGAATTCCTCATGAAGAAAGGCTTCAAACCCGGTTCACTTGACCCAACTCTTTTCACTAAATCTTATGATGGTGAATTGTTTGTGTGCCAAATATATGTTGATGATATTATCTTTGGCTGTACTGACCAACGTTATACTGATGAATTTGCCTATATGATGAATGAAGAATATCAGATGTCTATGATGGGAGAATTGAAATTCTACTTAGGTCTTCAGATTCATCAACAGCACAATGGCATATTCATATCTCAGGAGAAATACCTCAAGGATGTGCTGAGGAAATTTGGCATGCAAGATTGCAAAGGAGTCAAAATCCCTATGCCCACAAAAGGCCATCTATGCACTGATGAAAATGGTATTGACTTCGATCAAAAGGTATACCGCTCCATGATTGGTTCTTTATTGTACCTATGTGCATCTAGGCCAGATATTATGCTTAGTGTTTGCATGTGTGCCTAATTTCAAGCTACACCGAAGGAATCACACCATAAGGCTGTGAAGCATATTCTTTGATATCTAGCTCACACACCAACACTTGGATTATGGTACCCCAAGGGCTCGGCTTTTGATCTCATTGGATTTTCAGACTCTGACTATGCTGGTGATCGTGTGGATCGCAAGTCAACATCTGGCACATGCCATTTCCTCGAATGATCCTTGGTCTGTTGGTCCTTAAAGAAACAGAACTGCGTATCACTGTCTACTGTTGAAGCTGAGTACATTGCTGCTGGTTCTTGCTGTGCTCAACTGCTATGGATGAAGCAAACTCTCAAGGACTACGGCGTCAACGTGAATAATGTGCCACTCTACTGTGACAATGAGAGTGCCATCAAGATTGCTCATAACCCAGTTCAGCACTCGAAGACAAAGCACATTCAGATTCGTCATCATTTTCTTCGTGATCATGTGTTGAAGGGCGACATCTCTATTGAGCATGTGAAGACTGAAGAACAGCTAGCCGATATCTTCACTAAGCCATTGGATGAGAAGAGTTTTAGCAAGTTGCGGTGTGAGCTAAATATCCTAGAATCTTCGAATGTTCTTTGAAAAGGACACTGATCCTAACACTTATGCAAAATTGATGACTTAAATGTGCAACACATGAAGAAACATTTTTCTTCAATCAATGAAGACTAACACTCTAAGTGTGAAGAAATTAACGAAGAATTTGATTCTCAGAACCCTACGACAATTGTACGCGGTGTGTGAAATCATCATTCTTATACGGTGGGTCACGCCACCACAAAATGTTGAAAATCTTCAATTGAGTTTTTTTAGTTCTTTGAAATTCCTCAGTTGTTTTTCAACTTGCATTGTCTTCACCATTTCCGTCGTTTTTCTTCGTTTTCTATAAGTTTATGTCCTCTACAACATTCACTTATAGCTATTTCTTCATATTGCCTTTTCTGCTAAGTGAATGTGATCGGACCCTTCCCCCTTATGCTATACTCAACCCAATCTATTCACAAATTCTTCATGTGCATTCTATTTGAAACTCGTTCAAAATCTTCACTGTGTCCTTGGTCAGCTGAAGAATTTGCGAATGGAACTTTTAACTTATCCTATCTAAATTTTCGGCTTTGCCACTCAAACCGTTCCACATCACACGACAACACTTATCCATTCACCCACGATCTCACACGATCTCCACTTCTCAGTACGTGGGTGACACATGTCAAGCGAATGAGAAGGGCCAGGGGCACGTTCGTCCAATTTCTTCGGGCGAACAGTTTTTTCACCGTGGCTATAAATACCCCTTCCCTTCCTCACTCCACTTTTACTCTACTCGTTCTCACTCCAGCTCGAGCTTCTCAAACCCTAGCACCGCCGCTACTTCATCGTCGTCGGTGAGGAAGAGCTTCACTGCCTCGACCTCGTCGCCGTCGTACTCGCGCCAGCTTCGGATTTCTTCACTCTGCCGCCGCCATAGCTGTCTTCCTCTGCCAAGTTAGGGCGTGGAAGATCTGAACTGACGAACTTCACATCTACACCTCTCAGTTTGTCATGTTCTTCGTCCAGGGTAATTAAAAATTACTTTTACTGCCCTCTTTGATTCAAATGATAACTACAAAATCTTCAAAGGTTTTAATCTTCAAATTCATCACACACGGAACACCTCACATGTCATCTGTTCTTGATTCATTTCTCTAAGCTATATTTTTCTTCAAGATTCCTCAAATGTGTGTATTTTCGATCTATACATCTCTGGAACCTAAGACAAAGAACGCTTAGTGAAATTCTTCAAGACTCATCTGGTCAAATTCCTCAAACTTGCTCTTTTTTGAAAAACCTCTGAGAACACATATGACCTCTCCATATTCCTCGCAACTATACTCTGTTCACAGGTACTCATGTCAGCTGCTGAATCACTAGGTTCTCATCAACTTAACTCATTTGCAACGTTCCTCAAAGAAAAGTTGCATACATCTTCAGAGAATTCCATTGTTCAAATTCCTCATCTGAAGAAAATGGCTGATGGAAAGAAGCCACAGAAGGGAGGAAAGAGGCCTGAGGTCAATACTGCTTTTGAGATCCCTGATGACATATACAAGGACTATTGCACTCCTGATGAGGCCACTCATGGAAAGGAAACCAAGAATGAGCGCAAAGTGCGCATTCAAAGAATAGAGAGGAGATGGGTAAGAGAGTGGAGGGAGTACAGGTATGTTACTCCCAAGTACAAGAAGAAATTTGCCCTAAATCCTCCATGCCCAAGACCTCCGTTGGCACCTGGCCAAGAAGCAGATCCCACCAGCCTCAAGCGCGGTGAGGATTATCCTGATGAATGGGCCAAGCGTCAAGCCAAGTTGGCCAGACAAGCAAGAGAAGCAGTGAGGAAATTCAATGAAGACTCTCCTGCTGCTGCCACTGCTGAGGCCTTTGCAAGCAAGCCAAAGAAGCCTGCTCACAAGCCAAGTGCTTCACCCTCAATGCCCTCTCGGCCCAGTTCCTCAGCAATGCCCTCACGGCCAGATTCTTCAAAGCCCTCACGGCCAACTCCTCAAGCTGCTCCAACTCCAAAATCCTCAGCTCCCCCGTCAAAGTACTCAGCTACTCCGACCAAATCCTCAGCACCTGCGCGTCTCGCCACGTGCCAAAGGACGATGGGCATCTCTATTGCCTTAGGAGCATCTGCTAGTTCCTCAGCACCACTGCATTCTTCAACTAGTCCCACTCTGTTGAAGACCAAGGCAACTGCTGGACGAGGCTCTCGACCAAGTCCTCAAAAGAAGCATGTCGCTTCAAGTGCCGTCCGATGAAGACGAAGCTGATGATGATGAACTTGCAGAAATCATCAGAGACAGGCAGGTCAAGGCCGCTAGAGCTAAGGGCACAAGTGTGCCTCTGCTTTTGGATCCAAAGTTGATCCTTGAGTACATTGATCTATGGCGCAAGGACCCTAATACTCCTATGCCTGACTTCAAGTTGATTCCTGGCCAAAGTCATATGTTGACTCACTTCATACAAGAAGAAAAATGGAAGTTTGAGAAGGCCAGGCAGATCAAGAAAGCGCAGTACAAAAAGGAGCGCTACCTGAAGAAAAACGTTGTCTCTATGACAACTGAAGAACTTGTCACTATTCAATCTGAGATCAAGAAACTCAGTGATGAATTTGACGCCTACCGTGCAGATTGGCTTAGAGCCAAGGTCCGTTTTGTGAAACTCACTGATCAATTCACTTCAAATGTTGTAGCCCCAACGCAACAGGAAATTCCTCAGCCTGAAGCATCCGCTCAGCCTACTGAAGAAAATGCCAGCACCACTGATGACAATCAGGCTGCTGAAGAAAATGCTAATTGCAGGGCTGGTGACTGCATCCAACCGCTGAAGAAGTTGCCAGGGCAACCACTAGTGATGTGCCTGAAGAAAGTGAAGACGTCAGGGAAACTGCATCAGTTGCGCCTGAAGAAATTCAACCAAATTCCTCTGCTCCTCCTGCGCCTACACCAACTCCGATCCTTCCATCTGCATTAGATGTGAAGAAGACCAAGGCTGCAGAGCGTGTAGTAGTGAAGAAAAGGAAGGCATCAACTTCATCAGATTCTTCAGCCCCGAAGAAGATGAAGC
Organism: Triticum urartu; assembly: GCF_003073215.2. NCBI lineage: Eukaryota > Viridiplantae > Streptophyta > Magnoliopsida > Poales > Poaceae > Triticum > Triticum urartu. The sequence goes on from NC_053026.1 coordinate 482,858,307, forward strand.
CATTGACTAGCTTATTTGACAACCCAATTGATGTTGTTCCTGTCTCAACCATGCCATCAAAGGACCTTGTTCCTTTTGATGAAGAGTATGTGATTCCAAGTGAATCCAATGAAGAGAATCCTTCTGCTGCTTCGTCAGAGCAGTTGGATGAAGAAATTGAAGTGGATGAAATCCCTTCAACCCCAATTATCTCATCGCCCATGCCTTAGTTCACTGCTGAAGAGGCCGGCGTTGAAGAAATGGATGAAGAAGTCGATGTGGACATTGGATGCACCACGCCAGTGCTGAATGATGACTTTTGGGAAAGTTAGCACCCCAACTCTCCTCTGTTCACACATCTTCAACAAATTCCTCAGTCCCCAGTAACTACTGAAGTCCAAATGGGATCTGAAGAACCTCGTGCAACTCCGTCCATCCATGAAGAAATTCCAGCCACTAGTGCTGATGAAAATGTAAATAAAAAATTGAAGTCCCAGGCTGCCACTGAAGAAGTAACTGAAATTCCTCAGCCTGTGGAACCTGAGATCGAGATCCCTGAGTTTGTGATGCAATTGACTGACACTCCTCACCCCAAGCCAAAGGATCCCTTCTCGAAGAAACAAAAATTCAAGGCAGATGACTTCTTTGGCGAGCATGTGTTCTTCACTGACTACAACCCTTATGACTCTACTCGTCTAAGAAGGAAGTGTTTCTGGACTGCAAGTGAGGCCAACTTCTATTCTTCACTGCTTTTCAACAAGGACAAAATCTTCTACCATGAGCATATTCCTCATGTGGACATGGAATCATTGCCTGCTCAGTGTGCTTCATGACACAGGCCTCCTCAACTTTTGCTCTGACATTGTTGATTAGAATGAAGAGCTTATTCTTCAGTTCTACGCTACACTACATATCACAGGTGATCCTGAAGATATCAACACCCGGGTCTTGGACTGGATGACCGATAATACTCATTATAAGGCACCGGCCTCTGAATTGCTTCACGCCCTGCCCATCAGTCCACCCAGTGAAGGAGCTCGCTGCCTGTACCAAGAACCTGAACTCACTGCTCATTACATGCAAGTGTTAATTAAGCCTCTGAAGCTCGGTCAAGCCCCAAGGACCGAATTCCTCGTAAAGGACTTACTCTATGTGCCCAGAACAGTCTATCACATTCTGACGAGGACAATGAGTCCCATCAAAGGCCACGACTCATCTGATGAGGAAATAGTTGGCATCATGAAGAATCTACTATTCAACATCATTCATAGCATTCCAATCAATTATTATGATTTCTTCATGAGGACTCTGGCAAATATTGCACTCTCTCCGTTTGAGTTGAAGCCTTATGCTCCTTGGATTATGAGATTCCTCAGAACAAGGTCTTCACTCAACTACAAGGCTGATTTTCAGAATCACCTCAGCTATCTGCCCCCGATTGAAGTCCTCAAGCATACTTTTACTTCAACTGATGAAAAGGGCAAGACACCTTGTCGGTGTCAAAACCGGCGGATCTTGGGTAGGGGGTCCCGAATTGTGCGTCTAGGCCGGATGGTAACAGGAGGCAAGGGACACGAAGTTTTACCCAGGTTCGGGCCCTCTTGATGGAGGTAAAACCCTACGTCCTGCTTGATTAATATTGATGATATGGGTAGTACAAGAGTAGATCTACCACGAGATCGAGGAGGCTAAACCCTAGAAGCTAGCCTATGGTATGATTGTTGATGTGTATGTTGTCCTACGGACTAAAACCCTCCGGTTTATATAGACACCGGAGAGGGTTAGGGTTACACAAAGTCGGTTACAATGGTAGGAGATCTTCATATCCGTATCGCCAAGCTTGCCTTCCACGCCAAGGAAAGTCCCTTCCGGACACGGGACGGAGTCTTCAATCTTGTATCTTCATAGTCCAGGAGTCCGGCTGAAGGTATGGTCCGTCTATCCGAACACCCCCTAATCCAGGACTCCCTCAGTAGCCCCCAAACCAGGCTTCAATGACGATGAGTCCGGCGTGCAGATTGTCTTCGGCATTACAAGGCGGGTTCTCCTCCAAATTCCGTGTACCTGTCGAATAAAGTCCGGTTTCTTGTAGATGTTGCACTCCTTGGCTTCTACGTCCAATAATGGTCGCTTCCCACGTGTCAAACGAATATGAAAAGTCTGAGTGTTTTTACATTCACACCCCTAGCCGCGTAAATGAGCTGCCCTATTTAAGGGGACGAGGATTTAGATCCAATCCACACCTTCTAGCCTCCGCGAGTGTTCATCAGAGCGCATCCGACAAAGGTCCATTCCACCATGGCCAGCCATCGCAACTCCTCCCCTCGCCCTTCCAGCCCTAAGCCTGGATATTGGGAGAGACGTTCCATCCCGCATAGCGAGCTAGTGACGCTCCTGTCGGTGTTCTGGGAACAGGGGTCCCTAGACTTGCCTGCCTGCGGCCTGCGGCGTGGCTCAAAGGGGGGCCCAGCGCGGCCCATCTTCACCAACACAAACCCAAGACCCTCGCGAGGGGCCAAGCCTCGTAGGGCGGATGATGTGGAGCTTCCTCAGGCGCGGCCTCGTCAGGCTGGCTCACGAGGAGGCGGAGAGATCAAGGCGGGGTACCTCACGAGGTGCCCATGACGCAAGCCATGACGACCAGAGGCGCCAGGCGGGTGCCAGCCTGCGCAGTGTCCTCCCTTCCTCTTTGGTGCAAAGGGGGCAAGCGCAGCCGCGGAGTACCGAGGCATCAGGCAAAGGTTGCCGTTTCGGTGCAACGAGACCAAGACCAGGAGGACTACGAGACGGAGGTCACCGTGGAGCCCAAGACGGCGTCATCACCAGAGCTTTGCGCAGGCGAAGACTACTTTTGTCAGGATAGTTGATACTAGCTGTCCCCCTTCAAATTAGCCCGCCATTGTTGGCTTCCTTCCCGCTCGATATTTGGGAAGAGGACCAGGGCCTCTATAAATAGGACCAGCCACCCACAGAGCCAAGGGGGCTAAAAAGAGAGCCGAGCCGGAGGGTTGGAAGGATAGAGAAGATCAGAAAGAGAGAGAGAGAGAGAGAGAGAGAAAGGTGACTGAGCTCCTCCCAGCAGTTCATCGCCCTAGCTAAGAACAGACCCTCGCAAGGCTGTTCTTCCTTGTATTGTTCATCATCATCAGCCCAAGAGGCAATCCACCACACCACACACTGGAGTAGGGTATTACACCACAACGGTGGCCCGAACCAGTATAAACCATGTGTCTCTTGCGTTGTTCTTTCCTTAGTTCAGATCCTAGCAAGGCGGAGGGGTGCAGGAAGGTAGGAGGCGAAATCTCCGCGCGCACCCCAGTGTTCTAACCTCAAGGGTCTGCCGGAACCCGAAATCCGACATTTGGCGCGCCAGGTAGGGGTGCACCGGGATTCGTCTTCCACCACCCCGTTCTCCTCCGACCATCACGCCCATGTCTGACGCTCGTCGGGCCCGCGCCGAGCGCCGGGCAACGCTCGCTTCCCGCGTCGCCCAGACGGCCCCTGTCGGCGGGCGTCCTCGCCGTTCCCCATCGCCTGCCGTCAACGCCGCCACCAGCCCGGCAGGGGACGAGCGGCGAGCATCGTCCCAGCATCCGTCCGTGCGGCAAGACGGCCGCACCGCAACTCCCTCGCTCACCCCAGCTGGTTCTTCGTCCCGCGCGCTCCGTGCGCCCATGGAGCCCCGTAACCTCTCCCCCGCCCATCGCGCTGCACCAACACCCCCGGTCGTCGCGGCCCTCTTGGGCGGCTCGCAGGCACCGCCTACAAGTCACCACGTCAAGCCGTTCATCCGCCGGGTCAGCGTCGCTTCCACGCGGCAGGGGGCTCCCCTGGACCGGGCGGCGCCCGAGACCGGCCTGACCTTCAGCTCGGAGGACCACCCCTCCAACTCGGCCTGCTCGGGTGCGCTCCCCATGCTGTGCACCCCCACCATCTGCCAGGTGGCCGTCACCAGAGCCCTCATTGATGGTGGCGCGGGCCTCAGCATGCTCTCGGTCGAGGCCTTCAACCTCCTCTGCATACCCCTGGAATGGCTGCAACCCAGCCGGCCCTTCTCAGGCATTGGGGGCAAGTCGTCCAGCTCCTTGGGACAGATCCGGCTCCCAGTAACCTTCAGCACCTACGACAACTTCCGCACGGAGCTGGTCGACTTCGACATCGCCGCCATCGGCCTTCCCTACAACGCCATCCTCGGCTACCCAGCGCTGGCCCAGTTCATGGCCGCGACGCACCCAGCGTACAAACTCATGAAGATGCCCGGGAGTAGCGGTGTCCTCACTATGCACGGGGACACCGGGGACGCGCTGCGGGTGCTCAACCTCGCCTTCAAGATGGCGGCGTCGGCACAGCCCGCCAACTTGGAGACCCCCGGGCCCAAGGGGGCTACACCCGCCAAGAAGAAACAGTTGTTCACCCAAGACAAGGCAGAAACCAAGCAGATACCCATCGATGAGGACGGATCCACCAACGCCACTTTCACCATAGGCGCCCACCTCAAACCCGAGCAGGAGAAGGCCCTGGTCGGGTTCCTGCGTGCAAACAAGAAGGTATTCGCTTGGGAGCCTGACCAGTTGGCAGGGATCCCTAGGAGTGTAATCGAGCATCACCTCAATGTGTGCCCCAACGTGCGCCCTGTGAAGCAGAAGGCCAGGCGGCAGTCCACAGAAAAGCACGCCTTCATCGTACAAGAGACCCGCAAATTAGAAGCCGCTGGGGTCATTCGCGAGGTCCGATACCCGGATTGGTTGGCCAACCCTGTCGTTGTGCCAAAGAAGGGAGGGAAGGAGCGCATGTGTGTCGACTTCACCAACCTCCACAAAGCATGCCCGCAAGATCCATTCCCACTCCCCCGCATCGACCAGATCGTCGATTCCACTGCGGAATGCGACCTGTTGTGCTTCTTGGATGCCTTCTCTGGGTATCACCAGATCAAGATGGCGGTAGAAGATGTCGAGAAGACAGCCTTCCTAACCCCGTGTGGGGTGTACTTCTACACATGCATGCCATTCGGGCTGCGTAACGTAGGGGCGACCTTCCAGCGGCTGATGCACATCACCCTGGGCCCGCAGTTCGGGAAGAATGTTGAAGCTTACGTCGATGACATTGTGGTAAAGTCTCGGGAGGCCAAGACCTTGATACAAGACTTGGAGGAAACCTTCGCGAGCCTCAACGCAGTGAACCTACGGCTCAACCCAGAGAAGTGTGTGTTCGGAGTCCCCTCGGGCAAGCTCTTGGGTTTCCTCGTGTCCCACCGAGGCATCGGGGCTAACCCGGAGAAGGTCAAGGCGGTGGAAGACATGAGCCCGCCAAAGACCCTCAGAGAAATGCAGAAGCTCACGGGGCGCGTGACCGCGCTAGGGCACTTCATCTCCAAGTTGGGGGAACGAGCACTGCCATTCTTCCAGCTAATGAAGAAAAAGGGGCCCTTCAAGTGAACTGAAGAGGCCGACAAGGCGTTCCAGGATCTCAAGAGATACCTGACCAGCCCACCGGTCATGGTGGCTCCGCGCCCTCAAGATCCCCTGGTGCTTTACCTCGCCGCCACTCCCTACTCCGCCAGCACAGCCTTGGTGGCAGTCAGAGAGGAGCGCCGAATCAAAACCACGGCAGCAGCCCGGACAAGGCAGAACAGGAACAAGGAAGGCCTACAGAAACCGCCACCGCGGCTGAGGAGGACCAGCCGCCGCAGAGGGGCGCACCAGAGGCGGAAGAGGCCCCTCTCCCAGATGGCCAGTCTCAGGAGGCCTCATTGCCTCAAGAGGCGCCACGGTCTCCGAAGGGAGCCACCAGCACTGACGCACTCCACCTCGTTGAGCACCCAGTGTACTTCGTCAGCACGGTGTTGCGGGATGCAAGGGCACGGTACCCCATGCCTCAGAAACTCCTCCTCGTGCTACTGGTGGCCTCGCGCAAGCTGTGGCACTATTTTCAGGGTCACCCCATCAAGGTCGTCTCGTCATACCCCCTAGAGAGAGTACTCAGGAGCCCTAATTCAGCTGGAAGGGTCGCTGAGTGGAACATAGAACTGCAAGCATTTCAACTCGAATTCAGCACGACCAGAGTCATCAAGGGAGCAGCGTTGGCGGATTTTGTGGCAGAATGGACGGAGGCGCCAGGCCTCAAGGCCGACGAGGATCGGTCCCTGTCCCCGGGAAGCGAGGCGCCAGAAGGCTGGGTCATGTACTTCGATGGGGCGTTCTCCAGGCATGGCGCTGGGGCTGGGGCGGTGCTTATATCGCCCGCTCAGGACAAGCTCTATTACGCCGTGCAGCTCTGTTTCTAGCAAGGTGAAAAGGTCTCCAACAACATAGTAGAGTATGAAGGTTTAATAGCGGGCTTGAAGGCCGCGGCTGCCCTGGGGGTGAAACGCCTCACCATCAAGGGCGATTCGCAGCTCCTTGTCAATTTCTCCAACAAGGTGTATGAGCCGAAGGACGAGCACATGGAAGCCTACCTAGCGTAGGTCCGCAAGATGGAGAAGCAGTTCTGGGGGTTGGAGTTGCAGCATGTGCCCCGTGGCACCAATCAGGAGGCCGACGACATCGCCAAGCGGGCGTCCAGGCGGTTACCTCAGGAGCCTGGCGTTTTTGAGGAGCGGCTCTTCAAGCCATCAGCCCTGCCGTCATTATCGAACACGGCTCAGCCCCGGGAGGAGCTCCCTCAGCCACCTGCCTCAGGGGCTCCGGCCTATGGCCCGGCCTCAGGAGCACGTCTGCTCCTGACGATGGAACCTCAGGAGGGATGTTGGATCGCGGAGCTCCAGAGTTACCTAACGCAAGGGACCCTGCCGAAGAAGGAGGAGGAAGCGGAGCGAGTGGCACGCCAGGCCACGGCATACTGCATCAAGGATGGAGAGCTCTACCGGAAGCGGCCAAATGATGTATCCCTGTGCTGCATCTCCAGGGAGCAAGGGAAGGAACTGCTGGAAGATATACACGGCGGAGATTGTGGACATCATTCATCATCACGGACCCTCGTCGGCAAGGTGTTCCGCAGTGGGTTTTATTGGCCCACCGCGCTCAATGACGCCGTCGAACTAGTAAAAGCTTGTGAGGCCTGCCAGTTCCATGCCAAGCAGATCCATCAACCAGCAGGAGGCTTGCAGACTATACCCCTTTCGTGGCCATTCGCAGTCTGGGGGCTGGATATCTTGGGCCCGTTTCCTCGGGCGCCTGGGGGCTACCGCTACCTCTACGTCGTCGTGGACAAGTTCACCAAGTGGGCTGAAGTAGAGGTTGTCCGCACCATTCCCGCGGGTTCCGCGGTCAAGTTCATCAAGGGCATCGTGAGCCGGTTCGGGGTGCCGAATCGCATCATCACGGACAACGGTTCGCAGTTCACCAGTAACCTCTTCAAAACATACTGTGCTAACCTTGGAACGCAGATATGCTACGCTTCAGTGGCGCACCCCCGAAGCAACGGCCAGGCCGAGCGAGCCAACGCGGAGGTCCTGAGGGGCCTCAAGACCAGGACGTTCAAGAAGAAGCTGGAGGCCTGCGGCAGAGGTTGGTACGACGAGCTTCAGTCCGTGTTGTGGTCCATCCGCACAACCGTGACCAAGCCGACTGGAGAGACCCCGTTCTTCCTGTTCTACGGAGCCGAAGCGGTCCTCCCTCATGAGGCCAGACGTCGCTCCGCGCGGGTCCTGACGTTTGACGAGGCGTAGCAGGACGCCATGCGGGGGATGGACCTCGTGCTGGGGGAGGAACGTCGCCGAGAAGCCGCGCTACGAGCGGCGAGGTACCAACAAGCACTGCGGCGATATCACTGCCGCAACATCCGCCCCAGAACTCTCGAGGTAGGAGACCTCGTGCTCAGGCGGGTCCTCTCCAAGGAGGGGCTGCACAAGCTCTCTCCCATGTGGGAGGGCCCGTTCAAAGTTGTTCATGTTTCCAGGCCCGGCTCCATGTGCTTGGAGACTCAGGAGGGGGTGCCAGTCCAGAATGCGTGGAACATCCAGCACCTCCGGAGGTTCTACCCCTAAAAAGGCCCAGAGCCTGTGAAGAAGGCGAATGCCTGTGAAGCTATCGCGTTTGGGAAAAGGCCCGGAGCCTGTGAAGAAGGCGAATGCCTGTGAAGCTATCGCGTTTGGGAAAAGGCCCGGAGCCTGTGAAGAAGGCGAATGCATGTGAAGCTATCGCGTTTGGGAAAAGGCCCGGAGCCTGTGAAGAAGGCGAATGCCTGTGAAGCTATCGCGTTTGGGAAAAGGCCCGGAGCCTGTGAAGAAGGCGAATGCCTGTGAAGCTATCGCATTTGGGAAAAGGCCCGGAGCCTGTGAAGCCATCGCGTTTGGGAAAAGGCCCGGAGCCTGTGAAGAAGGCCAACGCCTGTGAAGCTCGCCGCCCGTGACACTCTCATGTAATAATGAGTTGGGGCTGTACACGCCCCGGAGTCTCAAGAGCGCCAGCCTCAGGCCCTGGGGCTCCCTCCCACGCCCAGTGGCAGCACTTAGCTCCGCGCTGGTGAGAAGACGTCGAAGACTAGATTAGGTGCCGGACGCGGCTTTTCATTTGCTTTCCACAGTTGGCTTGTTCCTTCTCATTCGAAGTTTTATTGAAGTTGTTGCCGTCTTTGGCTTGTGGTTCTTCGACTTTTCACTCTCCTGCCTCGATTTCTCTTGTGCAAGGCCTCGCGAGGGGGGCAGCTGAGCACCCTCGCGAGTGTTCCTATCCTAGTCATTCAAAGAGTTCGCGACCTGGGCCCCTTACAGGAGCACCCCTCCAGTCCGTGCCCCACGGGCACCGCGACACAAACAAAGGGCCTGGGTCGGTCGCCCCCCACGGCCGGGGCCGGGAACTATCCATGCTCGGGCACGTAGCCGGAAGGTACGGTAACGAAAGCAAAACGATGATTAACAGCAATAACCCAAACACGCCCCCGCGGGGCTCCACACTATTGTCTTTGTTACGCAGGGAAAAGGAAAAAGAAAGAACAAATCGGGTGCAGCTCGCCTCACACCGGCCCATAGGGAAGGCCCGAGCTGCCTCCGGAGCTTAGGCGTACTCCCTCTCGTGCTTCACTAGGGCGCGACGGCGGGCGGACACGTTGCCACCTCCCAAGCAGATACGGCAGCGCGGAGGCTGACCGCGGCCACCGCTAGAAGAGTCGCCGCCTAAAGAAGAACCGGAGAAGCTTGAGGAACCCTGAGTGCCGCCGGCCGCACGAGCGCTGCCCTCTCCATCATCGCCGGAGCTGGGTTCCCAGCCGCGGTCGTCACCCTCGGGGCAACACCCTGCGCGGCGACCATCTTCCCCAAACACCCTCACATAGAGGGTGACATCGCCGTCGAACTTGAAGTGTAGGGTGCACCGACGGCTCAGGCCACGCGCGCGGGCAAACGTCTGCCAACCGCGGGCCAGGAACAGGCTCCCGGCCGCGGAGACCTCCAGTGAGACCCATGAGGCCTGGCTGCAGCAGCCGTCGGCCTGAAGCCAGAGGCCACCCGGGGCGCCGGCCGGGAGCTCGCCAAGGAGGAAGCGAGGAAGTGGAAGCCGAGTGCTGGTCGGCCCCGCCGACCACATGACGAACTCCGGCAGCACTTCAGCAGCGCGAAAGTGCGGCCTAGGGGGACGCGCAGCCGGAGCGCGCCCCCCGACCGCAGCAATCCGCCCGTCGCTGTGCTGTAGATCGCCTCCACGGCCACGGGGGGCCACCGTGGTGGCCACAGGATGTTTACGAGGGCGCCCTCGGCCGCGCTTGGGTGGAGTAGAGGCGGGCTCAACCTGGTGAGCCTTCCCCTTCTCTGCGGCCGAGAACCTCCTTGACGGGGCCATGAAGAACAGGAGAAGCAAGGAGGGATGAACTGGAAGGGCGCGCGCCGGTCCATACTTATAACTGGCAATGGCCAACCAACGGCCCCCACGATCGCAGGTAATTATGACCCGCTTTACATGCAGGGACTTGTCCAATCCGTGCAGTTGCCGAGGCGCCATGGGGAAGTGGAGATGCCCACGGCGCTTCGCTCTTGCCCTTCCGCCTCCCTGCACGGCCAAGTCCGGGCGCGCCTTGGGCCCGGGGGCTACTGTTGGCGTTCTGGGAACGGGGGTCCCCAGACTTGCCTGCCTGCGGCCTGCGGCGTGGCTCAAAGGGGGGCCCAGCACGGCCCATCTTCACCAACACAAACCCAAGACCCTCGCGAGGGGCCAAGCCTCGCGGGGCGGACGACGCGGAGCTTCCTCAGGTGCGGCCTCGTCAGGCTGGCTCACGAGGAGGCGGAGAGATCAAGGCGGGGTACCTCACGAGGTGCCTGTGACGCAAGCCATGACGACCGGAGGCGCCAGGCGGGTGCCAGCCCACGTAGTGTCCTCCCTTCCTCTTTGGTGCAAAGGGGGCAAGCGCAGCCGCGGAGTACCGAGGCATTAGGCAAAGGTTGCCGTTTCGGTGCAACGAGACCAAGACCAGGAGGACTACGAGAAGGAGGTCACCGTGGAGCCCAAGACGGCGTCATCACCAGAGCTTTGCGCAGGAGAAGACTACTTTTGTCAGGATAGTTGATACTAGCTGTCCCCCTTCAAATTAGCCCACCATTGTTGGCTTCCTTCCCGCTCGATATTTGGGAAGAGGACCAGGGCCTCTATAAATAGGACCAGCCACCCACAGAGCCAAGGGGGCTAAAAAGAGAGCCGAGCCGGAGGGTTGGAAGGATAGAGAAGATCAGAAAGAGAGAGAGAGAAAGGTGACTGAGCTCCACCAGCAGTTCATCGCCCCAGCTAAGAACAGACCATCGCGAGGCTGTTCTTCCTTGTATTGTTCATCATCATCAGCCCAAGAGGCAATCCACCACACCACACACTGGAGTAGGGTATTACACCACAACGGTGGCCCGAACCAGTATAAACCCTGTGTCTCTTGCGTTGTTCTTTCCTTAGTTCAGATCCTAGCAAGGCGGAGGGGTGCAGGAAGGTAGGAGGCGAAATCCCCGTGCGCACCCCTGTGTTCGAACCTCAAGGGTCTGCCGGAACCCGAAATCCGACAGCTCCAGACCAAGGGATTTCTCCCCCCGGCCTATATGGTCCCGGTTCGAGCCATTCTTGTTGTCTACAACAGCGGAGAGCAAGCAGAGAATGCCCCTAATTCCTCCAAAGGAGAGCGGGTGTGCCTCGCCCCTTACTTAATAAGGGGGCTCGGATTTCCAATCCATCCATTTCTCCGGGGGCTGCTGGAGTTCTACGGCCTCCAGCTACATCATCTCACGCCTGCCTCAGTATTGCATATCGCGGGCTTTGTAGCCCTCTGCAAGCTGTTCTTGGGTGTTGAGGCTCATTTCGGACTATGGAAGGAGCTATTCTGCCTCGTGCCCCGTTCCAAGAAGGGGTCAATATATCAAGTGGGCGGAGCCGAAGTGTGGCGCATCGCCGGGACCGGATATCTGTCCGGAACCCCAAAGAAGGCGTCCGAAGACTGGCCCTCGGAATGGTTTTATATAGAAGACGTCCCGCTGTCGGATCCTGTCCGGATCGGCCTCCCTGAATTCAACAGTGCTCCCTTAAAGAAGCGCCTAAGCTGGCGCCCGCGGAGCCCTCAGAGGGAAAGTGACAGGGACATCATTTACCTGATGGGCCGAATAAGATTGTTAGCCCATTCCGGACTAACCATGATTGGGGTCATGGCCGAATGCATTATGCGGGGGGTGCAACCGCTTCAGTATAGAAGCCACCCCATGTGGGACTTCAACGGGGAGGACGACGCCACCCGCTACGGCCGTAAGGGGCCGGATTCAGCTACCGCTCTACTAAAGATCTTGTCCACTTTGTATAAGGGAGAAGAGGAGGAATTTCTCCGCGTCAACCCGCAGGGTGGATTCTCTATGCACAATCCCCCAAGCTGGGTAAGTGGTCGCATTTACTTGCCCATCCGTTTTGTATTCCCATTGTTAAATATTCAGTCTGACGATTTCAACGCAGGAACTGCGCCGGGCTGTTAAGGACATAAACAACCCTCCTCCACAACCCGAGGACCCAGGACGGTCCCTCGACCCGGCCTCTCAAGAGGATCCGGACATATCTGTGGAGCTGATTGATGGAGTGTTCCATCAATTGAGCAAGGACAATGTCTTGGTGGCCATTACAGTCGATTACCCAGGGATAATCCTGACCCCCCAGGTAACTGAGATCGAAGTCCCAGTATCCCGAATAGGTATCCGCCCGCTCGTGTTTTCAGTTCCCTGATTACAACCGAACTTTGCAGGGGAGGTTTTTAAGGCGAAAGGCCGAACCTGTGGCGACGAGCCAATGAGGGGCCGTAGGGCCCCGCAGGCAGGAAAGAAGTGCAGTCCGGACCGAGGCGTCAGCGCAAAGGTATGGCGCGCCCCCTTATCCCAGGTGTTATACTTTCGAGGCACATTGACACTCGTGCTCTCTTCAGGACAAAGAGGCCTCGCCGGACTATATCCGGAGAGGCCGCCAATCGCTCCTCCACCAGCCAGGCTCCAAAGCTTGGTCCGGAGGCGGAGGCGAATGCAAGGCGCGCACCAGACGCTCCTCTGATGGAGGATGTGGACGGGTTGTCTGCCACCAACTCTGAGGTGGAGAGTGCCATGAACCACAGGCGTCGCCGGACAGTTCTTCGTGATGCTTGTTTCTCCCAAGGGGCGTTAGATGCCTTCAACTCGGGAGATGCGTACCTCCGTGCCGCTCAAAATGGTCTAGCCAGAGCCACGGAGCAGTATGTAAAAGACATACGGGTAAGAAAATTCTGGTAATTATATATATACCAGTAGCCCGCGAGACTTGAAACAGTTAGAATAACTGATTTAAGGATCGTTTGTTATGCAGGTTCTTACAGAAAAGAATTCCCTACTGTCCAAGGAGCTGGAAGAGTGCAAAGCCCAACTAGAGGCCGCACTAGCCGCGGCAGGGGAGCCCAAGGAGACCCCCTCTGGTAATATACACTTTGAAAGATAAGTATTTTGCGAAGCACGGCATGGGTGCGAATCTGACGAATGAAATTGCAGATGGCGCTGGATTGAATCCGGAAAGGCAACACCTCCTACGCCAGCTAAAGGTTGGTGAGAAGGTGCTGACAAAGGTGAGGCGGGAGAAGAATGATCTCCAAGATGCCAACACCAAGCTGGGCGTCGAGCTGAAAGGTGTTCGTGCCCAGCTGTCAGACTCCGTGAAGGAGAATCAGCGGCTTCGGCGCGGCATATTTAGTAAGTGCTTGAACGAACTTTTTAAAGAAAGTTCGGCGGGGAAGTCGATTAACAGAGCAATGTCTGTAGGTGTGCTAACAGGTCGTCCTGCAGAGGAGATGCCAAGTTCAACGGGTGACCTTCTTCCCGAGCTCTCGCAACTGCTCGATCGAGTTCGGCAGGCGATGCAAGGCGTCGCCCAGGCCCTGTGGCCATCCGTCTCCATGCCCGAAGGTCTTGGAGAGCTTGCGGAGAAGCTAAAGGAAGCACGGCGGCGCTTCCGATTGTGGAAGATATCAGCCTGCCGTCAAGGCGCTAGGGAGGCCTGGGCCATGGTGAAGACGCGGTACGCAAAGGCTGACCCCAACCACATGGCCGAGGTCGGTCCTGTAGGGCCCGATGGGAAGGAGATCCCTGTAAGCTTAGTATATGGCCAAGTAGAGTTGGCCGCAAAGTATTCCCAGCAGGACTGTAAATTAGACAGCCTGTTAGATGGTATTGAAGAGGAATACAATCAGTCAAAATGACTATGTAATTTAATTGACATTTATAATGCCTTCTAGCCGGATTGTAGATCATTTGTCATGGCCGACCTTTTCGCTTCAGCCTCGGGACCTGACGGTCCGAAGTGTGTCCGAATTCCCATGTGGTTATATAGGAACCGGGGAATGCATGGAGACTAGGCGTAGGGGTCATTAGGGCTTGAACAGACAAGTGCCCGACTAGTTATGTTATATTACATGGTTAGTAAGAAACATCTTCCAGGGAGAATAGTTCCGTTAGGGGTTCCTTTCCCTGGGAGGCATGCCCTAAGGTGCATGTCCATGTTGCGAAAAGGAACGCAGGAAAAACATCTGGGGGCGTATAGATAAAAATAAAAAAAAGATCATCTTTAGTTCACCGACCGAATATTCCCTTAAGAACGCTAGCTTTCGGCTTCACCCAGTCTGAGGTACACGTCCGGCTGACCCGGCAGTAACAATCGCATAGGTGCTCCCTTTACCACCTAGCCGAACAATCGGGAACGTAGGGGTAAGCACAGGAGCCAGGCAACCCAGCTTGGCCAAACCTTAAGTCATATCGATGCATATAATGGTGAATAAAAGGTACATGCGGAAGTGTGACACATGTGTTGGGCATGAAGCCCGTACGAATAAGCTTCTGTTTAAAGAAGCCCCTAGGTTTAATGAGCGCGGATAGCACATCACTTTATGAGCCTTTAGAGGCTATAAGAGAGAGAGGAAGAGAAATGTAAGACAGAAAATATATAAAAAATGGACAGAGGAAGGAGACGAACACAGAGTCCGGCGCTAGGCATAGAATCTTCGGAGACGGGCTGCGTTCCATGGGTTTGGCTCGAGTCGGTTATCCGATGCATCCCGCAGGCGGTACGCTCCACCAGTCAGGACTTGGTCAATTATGCAGGGACCTTCCCACTTGGGCTTGAGTTTGTCCTTTTTCTTGTCCGGTAGTCGTAGAACTAATTCACCAACGTTGTAATTTTTGGCCCGTACTTCTCTGCTTTGGTATCTTCGAGCCTGCTGTTGATAGAATGCGGAACGGGCTTTTTCCACGTCACGCTCCTCCTCCAATGCGTCCAAGCTGTCCTGCCGATCGAGCTCGGCTTCTCTTTCTTCGTACATGCGCACTTGAGGTGAGTCATGAATTATGTCGCAAGGCAAAGCTGCCTCTGCGCCGTACACCATAAAGAATGGTGTGTATCCGGTGGTGCGATTCGGCATGGTCCACAGCCCCCAGAGTACGGAGTCGAGCTCCTCTACCCAGTGCGTGTTAGATTCCTTGAGGGACCGCACTAATCTGGGTTTGATGCCGCTCATGATAAGACCATTTGCACGTTTGACCTGGCCGTTAGTTTGTGGGTGATAGACGGAAGCATAATCGAGCTTGATGCCCATGTTTTTGCACTAGAGTTTCACCTCGTCGGCCGTGAAGTTCGTGCCATTATCAGTGATGATGCTGTGGGGGACGCTATAACGGTGTACAACCCCGGATATAAAGTCTATCACCGGTCCGGATTCGGCTGTCTTAACAGGCTTGGCTTCTATCCATTTGGTGAACTTATCCACCATGACCAGTAAATATTTTTGCTTGTGGGTTCCGCCTTTAAGGGGTCCAACCATGTCAAGCCCCCAGACCGCGAAGGGCCAAGTAATGGGGATAGTTTGGAGGGCGGTGGGTGGCATATGGCTTTGGTTTGTGAAGAGCTGGCAACCGGTGCATCGTTGGACTAAGTCCTGAGCGTCTACCCGGGCCGTCGGCCAATAAAAGCCAGTACGGAAGGCCTTGCTTACAAGGGACCGGGCTGCAGTGTGATGACCGCCGAGTCCGACGTGAATTTCAGCCAGGAGGTTCCGCCCCTCCTCTTCGGAGATGCACCTTTGAAGGACTCCGGTAGTGCTTTTCTTATAAAGCTCTCCCTCGTGGACTCTGTAGGCTTTGGATCGCCGCACTATGCAGCGTGCCTCATTTTGGTCCTCGGGGAGTTCCTGCCTAGTAAGGTAGGCGAGGAATGGTTCTGTCCACGGGGCGATGACAACCATTATTACGTGGGCTGAAGGTGTTATTTCATTGGCAGAGCCTCCGATTGTGTCAGAATGTTCGGTGTCGGGCAGTGCGGTTGGGTCCGGGCTGTTATTGTTCGGCTCCCCTTCCCATACTACGGATGGCTTGAACAGCCTTTCCAAGAAGATGTTGGGGGGGGGACTACATCACGTTTTGCGCCGATGCGTGCCAGGACATCTGCCGCCTGATTATTTTCCCGGGCTATATGGTGAAATTCAAGCCCCTCGAACCGAGCTGACATTTTTAGGACAGCGTTGCGGTAAGCTACCATTTTTGGATCCTTGGCATCGAAGTCTCCATTTATTTGGGATATTGCGAGGTTTGAGTCCCCGCGCACCTCTAGGCATTGGATGCCCATGGATACTGCCATGCGGAGACCATGTAAAAGGGCCTCATATTCGGCTGCATTGTTGGAGTCCGTGTACATAATCGGTAGTACGTATTGAACTGTGTCTCCTGTGGGGGATGTCAAAACGACGCCAGCCCCCAGTCCGGCTAACATCTTGGAGCCGTCAAAATGCATGATCCAATTTGAATATGTGTCGTACTCTTTAGGGAGTTCGGCCTCCGTCCATTCTGCGACGAAGTCGGCCAAGACTTGCGACTTGATGGCTCATCATGGCTTATAAGTTATGTCGAACGGGAGGAGCTCAATGGCCCATTTTGCAATCCGGCCCGTTGCGTCACGGTTGTTTATAATATCGTTAAGTGGTACTTCCGAGGCTACTGTTATAGAACACTCTTGAAAGTAGTGTCGTAGCTTCCGGGATGCCATGAATACCGCGTACGCAATCTTTTGATAACGCGAGTACTGTGATTTGCAGGGAGTGAGGACAGTGGACACCTAATATACCGGCTTTTGAAGGGGGAATTTGTGTCCGTCCGCTTCTCGTGCGACGACGAGCACTGCGCTTACAACCTGATGTGTTGCTGCAATGTATAACAGCATTGGTTCGCCAATGTTTGGCACGGCCAGGACTGGGTTTGTTGCCAGTATGGCTTTTATTTCGTCGAGTTCGGCCGTGGCTGCATCCGTCCATTTGAAGTGTTCGGTGCGCCGAAGGAGGCGGTAAAGGGGTAGGGCCTTTTCTCCCAAGCGGGAGATAAAGCGGCTTAGAGCCGCCACGCATCCGGTTAACTTTTGTATTTGTTTGAGGTCCTTTGGGATATCCAGTCGTGACAGAGCTCGGATCTTGGCTGGATTTGCTTCAATTCCTCTACCGGATACAATGAAGCCCAAGAGATTTCCGGCTGGAATGCCGAAAACGCATTTTTCCGGGTTGAGCTTGATGTCGTATGTTCGGAGGTTATCAAATGTCAGCCTCAAGTCATCTACTAGAGATTCAACATGTCTTGTTTTGACGACCACATCATCTACATATGCCTCCACTGTTTTGCCGATCTGGCTTGCCAGACACGTCTGAATCATGTGCTGATATGTTGCGCCGGCGTTTTTGAGCCCGAAGGGCATCGTGTTGAAGCAGAATGGCCCGTATGGTGTGATAAATGCCATTGGGGCTTGGTCTGGTTCTGCCATCTTGACTTGATGGTAGCCAGAATATGCGTCGAGGAAACACAACGAATCGTGTCCTGTGGTAGCGTCGATAATTTGATCGATGCGGGGGAGGGGGAAGGGATCCTTTGGGCAAGCCTTGTTAAGGTCTTTAAAATCAACACACAGGCGCCAGGATTTGTCCTTCTTTGGTACCATCACCAGGTTTGCTAGCCAGTCCGGATGTTTTATATATCTGATGAATCCGGCCTCCAATAGTTTTGCTAGCTGTTCTCCCATGGCCTGTCTCTTAGGTTCGGAAAAACGCCAAAGAGCCTGTTTGACAAGTTTGAATCCTGTTTGGATATTTAAGCTGTGCTCGGCCAACCTGCGTGGGATTCCTGGCATGTCTGAAGGGAGCCAGGCGAAAATGTCCCAGTTCTCTCGTAGGAACTCTCGCAATGCGGCGTCGACATCAGGGTTTAACTGTGCCCCGATGGAAGCTGTTTTATTGGGGTCCATTGGATGGACTTGGAATTTGACTATTTCGTCCGCCGGTTTAAAGGAGGTGGACTTGGATCTTTTGTCGAGTACCACATCGTCCCTATTCACCGTAGAGCGCAGCGCAGTCAGTTCTTCAGCCGCTAGGGCTTCGGATAGTGCCTCGAGGGCCAGTGCGGCTGTCTTGTTTCGGCGCGGAGTGCTATGTCCGGATCACTAGTGAGAGTGATGATCCCGTTAGGCCCGGGCATCTTGAGCTTCATGTACCCGTAATGGGGTATTGCTTGGAAGATTGTAAACGCTTCCCGCCCTAGCAGAGCGTGATACCCATTGCTGAACGGAGCCACCTGGAACGTGACCTCTTCGGACCTGTAATTATCCGGCGTGCCGAACACCACATTTAGTGTGATTTTTCCTGTACAGCGCGCTTCCCGACTGGGGATTATTCCTCTAAAGGTTGTGCTGCTTCGCTCGATGCGGTTCCAGTCTATTTCCATTTTTTGAAGGGTCTCCTCATAAATGAGGTTCAATCCGCTGCCGCCGTCCATGAGTACCTTGGTAAGACGAAAGCCGTCCACTATTGGACTTAGGACCAATGCGGCTGGTGCTCGAGCTGTTCGGAATTTAGGTTCATCACTGGCGTTGAAGGTAATAGTCGTGTCACTCCATGGGTTTATTGTTGCTACTTGGTAGACTTCGGCAAGGCTGCGGAGTGTCCTTTTTCGCATATTATTTGATGCGAAAGTCTCGAAGACTGTTAATACCGTATTGGTGTCTCTGGGGTGGCTTTCTGTGGCCTCCGGAATTAGGAGATTTTCGCCAATTTTGGCCACCTGCCGGAGTATCCAACATGCTCTGAGGCTGTGAGTTGGTGTGGCGTCCTCTGTACTGTGAATTTTACAGGGTCCATTAAGCCATCCTTCCAGTACGGTTCCATGCCCTGTAGAGGGTTTTTGCTTTTTAGTGCTTGATCCGGGTGACTGGTGATGATGCACCCTTTTATTTCGGACTCGGTTTGTATTCAGGGCCGGATTGTCCCAAAATTTTATTTCGGTTTTCCAGGCGCTTTCCATCGCACAGTACTTTCGTACAATGGACACCAAGTTAGCGAAGCGTGTAATATCACGGCGACTTATGGCGTTGAGTATTCCCTTGTCCGTGCAATTATTGCAGAAGATTGAGATTGTGTCTTCCTCATGACAGTCCCTTAGCATGTTCTTAACCAAGAGGAATCTGGCCCAGTAATGATGTACTGTTTCATCGGGTTCTTGCCTAATTTTGGATAGATCGCTTATGTTGGGGTGGGTGGGTGGAATTAAATCTGAAGCCTCACCCCATCTAAGGCTCAGAGGCCGAGGAATTTCCGAACTCGAAAATTTGGATTCCTGGATGTTGTCAAATGAATCCAGCCCGTCGCCTGGCTCTAAGTTCAGGTCTTGAGTGATATCCTCCCCTCCACGAGTATCCGGCTTGGAGAGATCGGGAATCCGGACGTAGCGAGTCCTTAAGATAGATGAAGGGTCGCCGCCCTGTCCCTCTACCACAGCAACGTGATGGGTGACTTGGGGAGAGTTAATCTCTCTCAGATCGGTTTTAGGCCCAATCTGGTCGTAATCCGTAGCGACTCCCAGGGCAGCGAAGCGATCCAAGAGCTCGTTTATGGAGGAAAGCTCCATTGGATCTAACTGCTCAGCGAGTTCCGAGCTGACATGAAGATTGTTTTCGATGGATCGAGAGGTCATCGTCGGTGCAGAAGCCGAACAGGTGGTCATAAGAAAACCACCTAGCCGGAGGGTTTGGCCGACAGCCAAAGCTCCCTTAGCAACGGTGCCATCTTTAAAGACGGGGCGAGGCATCCTTCCTGATGGTGACGACACAGAGGAACTCTCAATGAAAGCACCAATGTCGGTGTCAAAATCGGCGGATCTCGGGTAGGGGGTCCCGAACTGTGCGTCTAGGCCGGATGGTAACAGGAGGCAAGGTACACGAAGTTTTACCCAGGTTCGGGCCCTCTCGATGGAGGTAAAACCCTACGTCCTGCTTGATTAATATTGATGATATGGGTAGTACAAGAGTAGATCTACCACGAGATCGAGGAGGCTAAACCCTAGAAGCTAGCATATGGTATGATTGTTGATGTGTATGTTGTCCTACGGACTAAAACCCTCCGGTTTATATAGACACCGGAGAGGGTTAGGGTTACACAAAGTCGGTTACAATGGTAGGAGATCTTCATATCTGTATCGCCAAGCTTGCCTTCCACGCCAAGGAAAGTCCCTTCCGGACACGGGACGAAGTCTTCAATCTTGTATCTTCATAGTCCAGGAGTCCGGCTGAAGGTATAGTCCGTCTATCCGAACACCCCCTAATCCAGGACTCCCTCACACCTCTTGTCATTGATGAAGGCATTCGTCCATTGGATGGTCAGTTTCGCAAAGCTGCATCTTACTCCACCAATGATGACTCTGCAACTCATGATTCTGCTGCTAATGCACCCAAGTCTACTCATCAAGCCACAACTCCACGTGTGATGACTGACCATGTGCTGCTTATTAGTCTTCACCAGAAGGTGGATTGAAATCATAAATGGGTTAAGCGTCAGTTTGGTTCTATTCTTCACAACATGACTGCTACACATAATGTAGTGAAGAAAAACCATTACTACCTCCATGAAGTCTTCGGTCGCACCTGGGCTGTCCTATCACATCTGTATGGTGAAGAAGATCTGAAGAAAATGGGTCTCAAGGAAGATTTTGACTGGTCTTCACCTCTTCCGAAGAAATTCAAGAAGGTCAAGGTTCCTTCTCTGGTGACCAGCTCATATTCTTCATCCCGTGAAACCGACGAGTATGAAGACTTGGATGACACTGTGGCAGGCCCTACAACGACAAACGACCCCAACAACGCTGGCGCTCCTCCATAAACTTGATATTCTTCAGGGGCGTTAGTCCTCATTTTCAACCCTTTTGGTCATTAGATGACAAAGGGGGAGAATTTTGAGTTAATCTTCAAGCGGGTCTACCTATATGGGTGTTTTTTTCTCTAAGTTACAACGCTCGTTCTTTTGAAGACTTTGGTGGATCGAGTTGTAATCTTAAACTCTATGGTGGCCTGATACTTTTGTTGTGTTTTTCCTGCATGCTTATTCCTCATTAATGTTAATGCACGCATGCTGAATTACATCAGTCACCATATTTCATCATGCATTTCAAATTCTTCATATTATATGTCAATGCGTGTATGAATTACAAGATATAGGGGGAGATCTCCATGATTCTACTCTTCAAGTGTGCATTGCTTCAAAAGCAAATTCCTCACTATGCACATCTTCAAGGGGAGTTCTTCTATATCTTGCAATCAAATTCCTCAATTCCAGTATTTACACTTCATATGTTTATCCCCGTTGAAAACTTAACCTATATTGTCATCAATCACCAAAAAGGGGGAGATTGTAAGTGCATCTAGTGCCCCTTAGTGATTTTGGTGTATTGAAGACTTATAGGTTAAGGGACTAATGTGTTTATGAGTGTACACAGGTCCATAAGTCTATGAGGAGTTTGATATTTACAGAGAAAGTCGACCCCTAAAAATGAAGTTCTTCGACTGAAGACTTTGGATTTCTGAAGACTTTGAAGATGAAGAAATTGGTGCAATCCTGAAGACTTGGTATTCATTCGAGGAACATGAAGCATGAAGACTTTTGTTTTCGTAGTTTCATTTTCTCTTTCTTGAGCCATAGGAAACACCGTACTGTTAAAGGGGGTCGAGGAAATACTAAGGAAAATTTTCCAGGTGATGCTCAACTCAAATCCTACACCTACCAATCCCTTTGAGTGAAGCCATTGGAAATCTCATACAACTCGGTCAATTTCTTCAGTGACAGAGACGAAGTTCTTCTGGTCTCTCAGGAATTTGTTCTGACTGAGGAGTTAGGAATTCGCTAGTGCGGATCGCCTACACAGTGAGGAACATGATAGCCCTGAGGATTTTGCTACCCAAAATTCCGACCGTTGCTATGCTATGTGCCAGCTGTCCCAAAATATCTACCCACCTAACGGTCATATCATTGAAGGGCATTTATGTCTTATCATGTCGGGCTGCTCCCTAGGCTATAAATAGCCGCCCCCTACAACCACTATCTGGTTGGCTGCTCCGAGAGAAACTGACACTTGTCATTTGAGAGCATCCCATCCTCCGAGGACTTTGAGTGAAAATCATCAAGTGAGGAAAACCCAAACCCAAACACCTACAAACCCCAAGTGATTGAGCATCACTGAAGAGATTGATCCTGAGTGGATCCGACGCTTGTTACCTTTGAAGACTGTGCATCTTCCAGACGGTTAGGCGTCATGGTCTAGAGCATCCAAGAGGAAATTGTGGATCGCCGAGTGACCAAGTCTGTGAAGGTTTGGAAGTCACCTGAAGACTTACCACGAGTGATTGGGCGAGGTCTGTGTGACCTTAGCTCAAGGGGAATACGGTGAGGACTGAGTGTCCTGAGCTGCGTGTTCAGGACTGGGTGTCCGGGACTGTGTGTCCTCAGATTTAAATACCTAGCCGCCCTAACCAGACGTACAACTATCACAACAGTTGGAACTGGTCTACCAAATCATTGTCTTTACCAAGCTACCTGGTTCCATTTCCTCATTTATGTGTTGAATACTTGTTCATATCTGTTTGAA
Source organism: Triticum urartu (assembly GCF_003073215.2). NCBI lineage: Eukaryota > Viridiplantae > Streptophyta > Magnoliopsida > Poales > Poaceae > Triticum > Triticum urartu. Next base: position 482,880,673 of record NC_053026.1, read on the forward strand.
GACTTTGACTGAAGACTTCCTCTCTTTCCTCGGTTCAATTTCTTCAGTCTGTTTGTCTTATCCTGTGTTTACGCTTTCTGTACTTTGTGCTTGTTTTCAGTTCATCACGAAGACCATGCTCATGCATTGTTATGTTTACTTCTGAGTACTTAGAGCATCTCCAGCCGCACCCCCAACAGGCCCTCCCCAGGCGATTTTGCCGTGCCGTCGTCGAAAAAACGGCCCAGTCGCGCCCCCAGAAGCCCGTTTTTCGCCGGCTCAAGGCGAAACTGGTGCCGGCGGACCCAGGCCGAACCCAACTTCCTAGGGGGCGCCTGGGGCGCCGGCACAAGCAAAAAGGGCGCGTGGGTCCGCCCTGTCGGTGAGGCGAGCGCCTCTTCCCGCCGTTTCTTCCCGCGTTTTCCCCACTTCCCTCCCGTACTCTTCCTGCCTCCCGCCAATCTCCCTCCCTCTCGCCTTCCTCCCAGCCGGCCGCCATGCCACCGAAGAAGTACGCCGCCCCCCGCGCGGCGGCAACCGCGACCGCCTCCGTCGCCCAGCCGAAGCAGAGGAAGCCGAGGGCACCGCCGATCAAGCCACCGGGCATGTCAAACGCCGAGTGGAGGGCGGAAGTTCAGCGGCGGGAGGCTGTCACCGCCGACCGGTGGAACAGGGCCATCGCCAAGAAGGCCCGCGACAACGCAGCGCGCGCGGCTGCGGCTGCCTCGGCGGACCAAATCGAGGCCGAGGCGGCTCGCGCGGGGATGATGAATCCACCCGGAAGCCACGCCTAGTACGCGCCCTGGGGTCAGCAAGGCGTCGGCTCTACGCAACCATGGGGATCGCCCTCGCCGGGCTACGCCGAGTGATGCGCACGCGAACTTCTGCCGCTCTATTTTTTGTACGCCGAATGGTGGCTTGCGATCGCCCGACTTGTGGCGTCTTTTGTGAGCGTGAACGACCAAGTTCGAATTTTTCGCGTCCTGGGGGCGGCGCCTGGGGGCGTGACTGGGAGCTAGGTCGCCCCCAGGGGCCGAACTAGCGTCGGTTCGCCCCCAGACCGCCCTTTTTTAGCGCCCTGGGGGGGCGAACGACTGGAGATGCTCTTATTCCGCTGCAAGTAGTTCTTCACTCAAGAGTTTCCTCACCCTGAAATTCCTCAGTGAAGAATTCATAAAAATCGCCTATTCACCCCCCCCTCTAGTCAATATAACGCACTTTCACCAGCTCAACCATTTTTTGCATTTTCTCAGAAAACCCCATGACTGTTTCAGGTAGTCAACCCGGAGTTCATATTTAAGTGAGAGGAATCGTTTTTCTTTTGCGTTTTAATAGACCCCCCCCTGATTTTTTGATTAAGCAATCCACAGTTTATCTAAAATAATGATTTTTTAAATCATCCATATCTTTTAAACCACAACTCCAATTTCAACATGTTATATATTAAATTTGATTAGAAAAATATGTAGAATCCAAATATGATGTTATTTTTAGCTGTTACATATTCCTAAAATATTTTTTTGGGTGCAAACTTAATCTATAATGCACAGTTTCTTTTTATTTCATACCGACGACGACCGAATTGCAAATAAACACTCATTAAAACCAGATTGAGAGGAAAGAAAACATCGATAACCATGCATGCACACCTATGAAAAACCAATCAGGGAAAGACAACATATTTTTCATCTTATTTCGAGCGAGTGCGCTTGCGTGCGCGCGCGTGAGAGAGAGAGAGAGGCCTTAGGACTAACCACAATCAAACGTGTTTTCATTCTGTGAGCACCGAGGCCACCGTCGACAACACAAATGTGATGCTATGTTGAAATAAAGGACATGGACCTATTAAGGTCATGAGTCATGGTTATTGGGCTAAGAGCATGTGTTATTTTCACTCCCGTTGCAACACATGGGATCTTTTGCTAGTATTGTTTGAAATCATCTTCATAGATTGTTGCATGGATATGTTATCATTTTTTTTGCAAAAGTGTGAGCCGTAAAAAAGTTCTGTGCATGATATTACTATTCCATGTCTTGCCACAAGGGCATAGTGATGCGAAGTATCCTATGGACATCACCATGTCAAGAAACACATGCAACATCTACTCGAACATATAAAAATGTATCTTCTCCTTTACACATGTCTTTTTGTCCCCTTCAATGATGGTATACTACTTGACCCTCCATTGTGCATGTATAGGTTTGAGCGGAGCTTCACGGATGACGAGGAGGACTTCAAGTGCAATAGAACAACTACACCATCCAAGAGGGAAGCTTGGAAGCAAAGAAGGAATCACAAGGAAGAAGCCAACCTACAACTTGCAGGAAACTTGGATAGTCGAACTTAACCTCCGACATACCCCGAGCTCTCGTCCATGTCGGACATTGCCTAGAAATTACCTCGGAGTGTTCGACATGTCGAAACCTCCAACTCGTACTTGCGTGCACTGAGTTGGGCCAAGCCCATGTATCCCCTCCTCACTTACCTTTTCATGGCAGGACCTATATATATTCCCTTCACCCACCTTAGATTTAGGGTCATCTAAGATTAGGACCAAAACTATAGAGCTTAGTTCATATATCTCCTCATGTCGGACTCCTCTTAAGAGAAGAACCATTTATGGTTGTCAAGACCCCTTAGGGGAAGAACCATGTATGGTTGTCAAGGCCTCTTAGGAGAAGATTCCTCCATGGAACTTAAGACCCATTTCTCTTTGAGTTTTAGATGAACTACCATTTGTATCTTTTCCTTTGTTGTTGTTGGATGCTTGAGATCCCTCCCTTTGTCTTGTGATTTGAGTGCTTGTGTGTGGACCTTGTCCAATAGTGTCCTATTGCGTGATTCCCCCTTGTGTTCTTCCTCACATCCACCTCCAATTCGTGAAGATCGGGCAAACAAGGGCATGAGCCTACATCACATAGTGTTACCAGAGTTAACTTGACATGATACGATTCCCATGAAAGTGTCAATAAGATTGAGACAACCTCTCCACCAAAATGAGCCAACATTTCTGGTAGCATGGGGAGGAGGACTTTTGTAGTAGGCTTTACATATAAGTTGAACCCATGCAATATCTTCATGATTGTAGAGCTTGTGTAAAATTTTCAGCAAGAATGTAGTATTTGCGGGCCATGAGATTTAGTACTCCAAGACCACCTTGTTCTTCGGGTCTGCGGATGTTCCATGCTGGAAGTGTGGGGTGATGAAAGATGCATGTCCATTGTCTCGATGATACTAAATGTTATATAGTGTTTCGCCTCTTTAGGATTAATATATTTCAATTTTTATTGTTGTATATGTCAGTGATAAAATGAGAAGGCATGTACTTTGTAATTGACCTGAGAAAATGACAAATAAAAAATAATGTTGATTTAATATTTAGTACCAACACCAATTTTCTTTTGTTCTTTTATCGTTGTTTATTACCTTTATTACAATGAAGCATGTCTTCTCCCCTAAGAGTGATGTCCAATATGTTTGAATATACATTTTATACGGAGAATAACCACTAAGAGCTGAGTGCATGCACTCGTTCTGGGGAAATAAGGTCATGAAAAAGGAAAATGAACACGAGAAAGTGATGTTACATTGTTGTTTATTACTGTACAAGATAAAACTCCCAATGCCACAACTATCTCTCAGACCTCGAATCACAAGACTTGTTTGTAAAACTCCAAACATGAGCATAAACTAACATCATCCATAAAAATTAAAGGTGCACTTTAAAGTAGTATTGTTTAATTCAAAACGTATTCGCAGTGTGTGTATTTTTTGCACCAAGAATTACCCTCACATCATTTGTCTATTTGATCCCAAATACATGGTGCTGTCCCACATTGTACACACTGACAGAAGGACCCACAAAAGTTCCACACAAAGCCTGGGAGGCCCACTCCGCAGTGACCCAGGCACCTTCTGTCCGCCCCCAACCTCCTCCACCCTCTCCATTTCCCAGTCCGCATCGCCCCCCTCCTCCCCACCCCAGATCTCCCACCCCGAACCCTACCATGGCGATCGCGGCGCGCGCCCTGCGCCGGCTCCCGCTCCACCTCGCCCCCGCGCTCGCCCGCCCCTTCCGCGCCGTCTCCCCCGCCGCCGCGGCCCCCGCCCCGGCCGCCGCGTCCGCCAAGGTCGCCGACCGCATCGTGCGCGTCCTCGCCATCGACCTCGACGGCGGGCGCCGCGAGGTGGTCGGCCTGGCCGGCCAGACCCTCCTCCGCGCGCTCGTCAACGCGGGGCTCATCGAGGCGGCCTCCCACCGCCTCGACGACATCGACGCCTGCTCCGCCGAGTGCGAGGTCCACATCGCGCAGGAGTGGCTCGAGAAGATGCCCGCGGCCTCCTACGAGGAGCGCTACGTCCTCACGCGCGCCTCCCGCAACCGGGAGCTCAACAAGCACGCCCGCCTCGGCTGCCAGGTCGTGCTCGGCAAGGAGCACCAGGGGATGGTCGTCGCCCTCCCCGAGCCCAAGCCCTGGGACATCCCGTAATGCGGTCCCCTTCCATGGCGCGAGGCGATGCGAGGCGAGGCGAAATTGTGCGGCGCTTCGACATGCCGACCCGCGAGCCTTCCTTCCTCGCCCCTTCCGGTGCTTTCATGGTACGGATTTGATGAAAGAATAATGAATTTGATGGGCAAAACTTAGAGCTGTTTCTGAAACTTTTATTTTGTTTGAATGTGGATGATGTAATGTGGAATCCCTTGCCATTTACGTCAGTTTGTTGTTTGTTTTGCTTTGTACATTTGATGTATTATTGGTTGCAGCTCAGCATGTCCTCTCTGCACTCCATTTCTTCCTCGTACTGAATTTTTAGTGCTTCCATAGTTCAATGAGAACTGCTGCCCATTCTGTATTATTGCATATAGCAATCAACACCCAGAAATGCTTTTCTGTCTGAAAAATGTAGTCTGACTCCATATGCACATGTCCTGAATCATGTTCTTAGCTACCGCCAGTGCAAATGTGGCTATAACTTAGAACTAATATGACGAGAGTGTAGGTAGTTTCGATCTTGATCTTGGGTTTGAGCAGATGCAAGATCACATTTGCGTTAGAAGGATGGCAGTTTAGAAGACCAAAACAATTCGGTGCTGTTACATTTGTAGTCTGATTACCATTGGTTGGAACCAAAATGCTTCAAAAGCAATTCAAGAATCAATTCAAAATTGACAAGCTTTGCACGCGTAAATCTGGTTTGGAGAATATATCCACAGTAGCCTAATGCCAGCGAATAAGACTAGGCCAGGAAAACTTTGTAATAATGTGCATATACCTGTAAGAATGTGCTGCTTCAAGGAGCACAAATAGACTAGGCCAGGAAAACTTTGTAATATTGTGGTGCACCTGTTTCAATCAATTTCAGTGAGCCATTCAGAATCATGTTGCATAACTAACTTGATCAAAGCAAATGTTGGTGAAAGAACTAGCCTATGGCACTTGATTACCATCTCCCAGATGTTGTCGTTGACAACGATTCTCAGGATCGTGCTTTGGCCACATTTATGTTCCCCATGGAAGTATGTCTACCTCTGAGTCGTTAAATCTGAAACAATAGCTTGGTCTGGACATTGCATGATTTTGGTTAGATCGTCAGCCTGAGAATTGTTTGTCTGGAATCCCTTTCCATTACCTCAATTTGTTGTTTCTTTTGCTTTGTACATTTGATGAATTGTTGGTTGTTTCACATCATATCCTCCCTGCATTTCTTTCTCATACTGAATACTATCCTTGTATAGTTTGTGGTGATGCCGTGAAAACTGCTGCCCATTCTGAATTACAGCATATATATCAATCAACATCCTAGAAATGCTTTTTACTGTATGAAAAAAATGCAGTTTACCCCATCTACACTTGTGCTGAAGTGTGTTTTTAGCTATTACCAGTGCAAATGTGGCTACAACCTAGAACTGGCGTGATGAGAGTTCCCTAAGTATTTTTTGGACATGATCTAGGATGTGGGCGGATGCAAAGCTCATATTTGCATTAGAAGAATGGTAGTTTAGAAGTCCAATTTTTTTGAAAGCAACTCACGGTTAAATTCAAAAGTGACAAAGCTTCGCATGTGTAAATCAGATTTCGAGAACATATCCACAATATCCGAAGTGCCAGCGAACAGGACCGGCATTTCCTGTGTGCATGTTTCTGTAAGAAATGCCAAGTCAGGAAAACTTTGTAATATTGTCTCGCACCTGTTGCAACAAATTTGGCCGAGCCATTCAGAATTTCTAAAATCGTAGCATCGTGTTGCGTTATGAGAGTTGATGCCGCGCAGCACTGTTTATTACCCCAGAATTTCACTAGGATGTAATTGTCCCTGCCTGATGTTATTGTTCACACATCATCAGAACAACAAAACGGTTAAGTTGGTGTATTTCCATGCATTGCTTATTTCACATGGATGTAAGCTGTCCCTGCCTCACCCCAGAACCCCAAATGGCTAGAGTTGTTGTACACCATGCATTGCTTTGGTTGAGACTTGCAATCTGTCAAATGTACCATGCATTGCTTTGGTTGAGACTTGCAATCTGTCAAATGTACCATGCATTGCTTTGGTTGAGACTTGCAATCTGTCAAATGTACCGATTTTGCAGAGTCGTTTATTCTATACTACTTATAAAAGAGCAAACATTATCTTCTGTAAGTACACCTCACAAAATGTACACAGATACATTACCACCATATGATTAGTCCCACTAAACCCAATCTAACGGCTAGCCTTAACCTAATCTGTTCTTTGTGTGCACTTAGCAATTTACATTGACTGACCGTACTCCACCACGGAGGAAAATATGACAGTCTACGCCTGGTCAATTAAGAAACTATAATCACGGACACATCCTATTAAGAAACAAATCACGGACACATCTAATTCTTAGAAAACTAATCACAAACTCATCCTATTATTAGGGAAAAAAATCACGCGCGCATCCTGTTATTAGGAAAATAATTACGAGCCATCCTATTAGGAAATTAATCATGGGCGCATCTAATTATTAGGAAAATAATCATGGCTGCATCCTATTAGATAACTAATCACGAACGCATCTAATTATTAGGAAACTAATCACGAGCGCATCCTATCGTCTCCTATCAGGGAATCGCGATCGCGAGTCGCCAGCCGTCACCAGCCCACCACCCACGTGAGCCACAGTGGGAGACACGCGAGGAGTTGTGGCTTCCTCCGAACACACACACGTGCCGTCGCTGCCTTCGTCTTCTGCCTGGAGGCCAGGTCACTCTTCTACTGACTGCAACGACTTCGTCCACATCCTGGGCATGCTCTTCGGGAACCACCGGCATCCGCGTCGACTTCAGCTCCATCCACAATACCCACGCTGACAACCACCCACCGCCGAGGTCCTTCAAGTGGGGGCAACGCTGAGTATCTTGGACGAGTATAAGCGGGCCAAAAAATCTGCCCCCACAGCCATGCATGTAGATTCGTCTGGTCGCCAACCATCGTCGTCCCCAGGGCGGCGCAGGTATCGGCCACTGTGCAGCGAGTGAAGCTAATCACGGCCCCATCTCACTCGCCCGAAGCCACCGCCGACTCCCTCAGCTCTGACGCGTGCTGCTCCGTTGGACACGCTTGTCCGGTACTCACGCATGGACGACGTCGTCCAAATCTAATCCCGGTTTGTGGAGGCCGCCGCCTCAAAGCTGGACGACTGACTCACCTGTGTCGACAATGCCGCCCAGTTGGTGAGAGGATACGGTCGCCGCGGCCGTTCGCATGCCTGAACGACGGAGACGCTCGCCTTGACGCGAACGCACCACATGCATGCATTAATTAGGTACGTACCGAGTGCTGTTCTTTTACTGTCATCGCTACCTCGCCGGTGGTGACACATCTAGAAGTACAGGAACTAGAGATGAGACAATGAGAAACAGAAGAGCGCTGGAGCGCACACAGAGACGCTCGCCTTCTTTCTTTATTTCTTCACTGATTTTCGTGTACCTGCAACAGACATCCCTGTTTTTTGAAGTACTGACTACCGGTTATTACATGGCCAACTCACGACTACATAGTGAACTCACAGACAAATTCGCTGAACCAACACCTTACTTGCAGTCATGAAATTACGTTTCACTGAAAAAACCCAGAAGTTTGCATAAGTTTTAATGAAAAAAAAAACTAAAGTTCGTATAAGTTTTACTAAAAAAACCCGAAGTTTGCATAAGTGTATTTGTTTGTCCAGCAGATACATGGCAATTGTAATTTTACATGAGCATTTTCATACCGTCCTTATCTATAGTTAAGTTAACATGTTTTCCTGATAGAAAACTTAGACCACATACAAGAGAAGCAAAAGCTGCATGTTGATTATGATGATGATGAATGTAGGATATTTTGTGGTCATGGTAAATTCTCATATCATTTAGTACATAAACAATATTCGCAATTTTATTTTATTACCATCAATTGTGTTGAGTTTCTTTCATATATATGTATTGACCCTCTTCTTTAAATTAGATGTGATAGATGCGGAATGAACTCATACCACATGATCGCATACGAGCAATTCAAGAGGAATTGGCGGGATTCTTTCTTGACCATGTCATACATAAAGACGGAGAATGCCATGTGGAAGTTGAAATTGATTTTAGATGTTAGGGATTGTAAGAGATGTTATATTGTATATATGTAGTAGCGTCAGATAGATATATACAAAAACTTGTTGTTCGACCAATCTCGGAGAAAGAGAGGTCACTTCTCTCTGTATATGTTCATGACGATCTTGTGTAATTCTTGACTGGAATTTGTTGGCACTGAAACGGTTCCTTAGCTTGTCCTAAGTGACAATTTCATGTGTGACTATACATGCATAAATGTGTGCATATGGAGAATCATGATGAATCTTCTAAATAATTTTGAGTTTTATACATTGGAAAAAGTGGATGGTCTTTTAATACAGGAGACATGTTGATTAAGGAGAAATGATATTTCAAATTATTTGTACGAGTTGGGAATAAGAGATCGTGTACTTTATAGGGAAATTTCAAATTTATGAATAAATTGTCTTGTATTAAGTTTAGTATAATATGTTAATCCAAATAGACGCGTGACGCACTTGCACACTTATTAGTCCAAATAGACGTGCAACGTGCACACTTACTAGTAGTACTGAAAAGGAAGAAGCCGGATGAAATGACATGTTTTGAGAGTAGTCTGAGAGATCATCAGCTATCCCAGCTTAATGAGCTACACTACTATCTACTCACATATGCCTATTTAACATAGAAGCACCTCAGCTGTTCTCTTGGTATGCTACTGGCAACAAAACCTAATGCCCGACCGCGGCCAAATAATGGCAGCAACAGCTAAATACACCACGAAGATCATCATCCAACAAGAAAGAAAAATTGTGTTGACTCACGTAACAAAAATTTGTGTTCATTCACATAATAAGAATAACTCCGCCTATGTTGTCTCAACATAGCTGGTCCCAAGCCCAGGTATAGGAGGAGGGTTGTGATAGGCTTGGCGAGCCAACGTAAAAACTTAGCCACTTATGGAGTTGAAACCCAAAAGATTTTCGTTGGGGCGTAACCCTCTCAGCGACGCACCACATCGGAACCCGGGTGTGGTGGCAAATGGACAAGGGCTATGCCGTCACCCCCAGGTGGCGTGCCGTATCTTGATCCGGATACGGTGGCAAGTGAGCGAGGATCGGGGCATCTCATCCTTAGTGGCGCGCTACATCGGCGCCCGGATGTAGTGGAAAATGAGCAAGGGTCTTCGCATTTGACTCGACGAGTGCAAAGGGTAAGGAAGCTAGCCGAGCCTAGGAGGATTCTCTTAGGTAGCTGAAACGTAGGGTCACTAACAGGGAAGCTTTGGGAGCTAGTTGATGCAGCGATGAGGAGAGGTGTTGATATCCTTTTGCGTCCAAGAAACCAAATGGAGAGGACAAAAGATGAAGGAGGTGGAGGATACCGGCTTCAAGCTGTGGTACACGGGGACAACTGCAAATAGAAATAGCGTAGGCATCTTGGTCAACAAGAGCCTCAAGTATGGAGTGGTAGACGTCAAGAGACGTGGGGACCGAATTATCCTGGTCAAGCTGATAGTTGAGGACTTGGTTCTTAATGTTATCAGCGTGTATGCCCTGCAAGTAGGCCACAATGAGAACACCAAGAGGGACTTCTAGGAAGGCCTGGAAGACATGATTAGGAGTGTACTGATTGGTGCGAAGCTCTTCATAGGAGGAGACCTCAATGGCCATGTGGGTACATCTAACACGGGTTTTGAAGGGGCGCGTGGGGGCTTTGGCTATGGCATCAGGAATCAAGAAGGAGAAGATGTCTTAAGCTTTGCTCCTATCCTACGACATGATTTTAGCTAACGCCCTCTTTAGAAAGAGAGAATCACATCTGGTGACTTTTAGTAGTGGCCAACACTCTAGCCAGATTGATTTCATCCTCTCGAGAAGAGAAGATAGGCGTGCATGCCTAGACTGTAAGGTGATACCTGGAGAGAGTGTTGTACCCCAACATAAGTGGTGGTTGCTGACTTCCGCTTTCAGATTCGTGTCCAACGGGATAAGCGTGCCAACGTCTCTAGAAGAAGTGTTGGAAGCTCAAGGGGGAGGTAGCTCATGTGTTCAAGGAGAGGGTCATTAAGGAGGGCCCTTGGGAGGAAGGAGGGGATGCGGACAATGTGTGGATGAAGATGGCGACTTGCATTCGTAAGGTGGCCTCGGAGGAGTTTGGAGTGTCCAGGGGAAGGAGAAGAGAAGATAAGGACACCTGGTGGTGGAACGATGATGTCCAGAAGGCTATTAAATAGAAGAAAGATTGCTTTAGACTCCTATACCTGGGTAGGAGTGCAGACAACATAGAGAAGTACAAGATGGCAAAGAAGGCCGCAAAGCGAGCTGTTAGTGAAGCAAGGGGTCAGGCATATGAGGACCTCTACCAACGGTTAGGCACGAAGGAAGGCGAAATGGACATCTATAAGATGGCCAAGATCCGAGAGAGGAAGAAGAGGGATATTGGCCAAGTAAAATGCATCAAGGACGGAGCAGGCCAACTCTTGGTGAAGGACGAGGAGATTAAACATAGATGGCGGGAGTACTTCGACAAGCTATTCAATGGGGAGAATGAGAGTTCTACCATTGAACCGGATGACTCCTTTGATGAGACCAGCATGCGTTTTGTGCGGAGAATCCAGGAGTCTGAGGTCAAGGAGGCTTTAAAAAGGATGAAAGGAGGCAAGGCGATGGGCCCTGATTGTATCCCCATTGAGGTGTGGAAAGGGCTCGGGGACATAGCGATAGTATGGCTAACCAAGCTTTTCAACCTCATTTTTGGGCAAACACGATGCCAGAAGAATGGAGACGGAGTATATTAGTACCAATCTTCAAGAACAAGGGGGATGTTCAGAGTTGTACTAATTACCGTGGAATTAAGCTGATGAGCCATACAATGAAGCTATGGGAGAGAGTCATTGAGCAACGCTTAAGAAGAATGACAAGCGTGACCAAAAATCAGTTTGGTTTCATTCCTGGAAGGTCGACCATGGAAGCCATTTTCTTGGTACGACAACTTATGGAGAGATATAGGGAGAAAAAGAAGGACTTGCATATGGTGTTCATTGACTTGGAGAAGGCCTATGATAAGATACCGCAGAATGTCATGTGGTGGGCCTTGGAGAAACACAAAGTCCCAGCAAAGTAAACTACCCTCATCAAGGACATGTACGATAATGTTGTGACAAGTGTTCGAACAAGTGATGTCAACACTGATGACTTCCTGATTAAGATAGGATTGCATCAGGGGTCAGCTTTGAGCCCTTATCTTTTTTGCATTGGCGATGAATGAGGTCAAAAGGGATATACAAGGAGACATCCCATGGTGTATGCTCTTTGCGGATGATGTGGTGCTAGTTGACGATAGTCGGACGGCGGTAAATAGGAAGTTAGAGCTATGGAGAAAAACCTTGGAATCAAAAGGGTTTAGGCTTAGTAGAACTAAAACCGAGTACATGATGTGCGGTTTCAATACTACTAGGTGTGAGGAGGAGGTTAGCCTTGATGGCCAGGTGGTACCTCAGAAGGACACCTTTCGATATTTAGGGTCAATGCTGCAGGAGGATGAGGGTATTTGTCGGGGATGTGTAGCGACATATGCCAGGGGGTGGCTAATCATGGAGAGGGATAAGAGTACGTCGCCGGGCTCTAGAAGCGGGAGTGAGAGAGACCACATACCCCTGCGAATCTTACCCAGGTTCGGGGCTCTCCATGGAGATAACACCCCTAGTCTTGCTCTGCAGGGTCTCCGCATGATGACTATAATCAATAGAGTAGCTACAAGTTTGACCCTTGAGCTGTTCGGCTAGAGGAGGAAGAAGAGCAAGGCTAGCTCTACTCCTCTCTCTCTATGTGTGTGTATGAGCTCTAGGGTTATGAACCCCTTACATGGGGAAGCCTGGGGGGTTTATATAGGCCTACCCCCAGGGGTACAATGGTAATCCGGCCGGGTGTGGGACCCGGCCGTCAGTGTCTCTAGGCATCGGCTTCTCCACCGCTGCTGGGGCCCGCCGGCTATTGTGTACTCGGACGACAGGCCGAGCCCGCCGCTTGCGGGTCTTGCTGGTCGCTTTTCACTATGGCCTTGCTACTGATGATGGAGGCCTTTTTCGGGGGGGGGGGGGGGGGGAGCATGGCTACAGTCCCACCGCATGGCGGGCGCTCACTATAGCCATACCCCGTCTCATCTGGTTAATGGAGCACAAACTTTGAGGGGAGGGTGTGTCGCCTGCTAGGAGCTGGCCAGCCCTCGCCTCCGCCTTCCAGGGGTTTACCGCCTTCTGGTGGCTCATGGACAGGTAGGACCCGTCGTCTGGAGACTGTACCAACCACCCATCATGGGAGTGGAGCTCCCTATGTCATAGGTGATGTCACGGGCAGCGTGGCTACAGTACCTCACCCGGTGAGGGGCGTCCGTTTGGTACGCCCGTACAGTAGTCGCGCTTAGCCCTGGATTCAGGGGTGGCAGGTCACACTGTAGCCACGCCCCGTCCCAGCGTGGTTATGTGGGTGCAAACTTTGAGGGCACGAGGGGCCTCCTGCCAGGAGTCGGCCCCCTCGTGGCCGCCTTCTGATGTCTTGCCGTCTTCTAGTAGCCAGCCCCCTAGACCAGCCGGCCCAAGAAGCCGGTCGTTCGTACAGGAGGTGTGAGGGGTGCAGCTAGCCCCGATGTCTTGAAATACCATAGGGGGCCGATGAGTCTATCGTGGCCATTTACTCCAACAGTACTGATGAAGATGTGAACCATCGAATCAAAGCTGGATGGATGAAGTGGCACCAAGCTTATGGCATTCTCTGTGACAAGAGAGTGCCGCAAAAGCTAAAAGGCAAGTTCTACAGGATGACGGTTTTACCCGCAATGTTGTATGGTGCAGAGTGTTGGCCGACTAAAGGCGACATGTTCAACAGTTAGGTGTGGCGGAGATGCGTATGTTGAGATGGATGTGTGGCCACACGAGGAAGGATCGATTCCGGAATTATGATATACGAGATAGAGTTGGGGTAGCACCAATCGAAGAGAAGCTTGTCCAACATCGTCTGAGATGGTTTGGGCATATTCATCGCAGGTCTCCAGAAGCTCCAGTGCATAGCGTACGGCTAAAGCATGCAGAGAATGTCAAGAGAGGGCGGGGTAGACCGAATTTGACATGGGAGGAGTCCGTTAAAAGAGACCTGAAGGATTGGAGTATCACCAAAGAGCTAGCTATGGACAGGGGTGCGTGGAGGCTTGCTATCCATGTGCCAGAGCCATGAGTTGGTTGTGAGATCTTATGGGTTTCGCCTCTAGCCTACCCCAACTTGTTTGGTACTAAAGGCTAGAATTTGCAAATAACAATCTAGGGTTTATCACAACCTTAACAAACAACCATAATACTGATAACAACATGAGGAGTCAAACTCCAGAAGGTAAAATAGCTAGAAAAGGTACCAACACGATTATTTTTCCATGAAGTCTGGTTCAAAGCTGTACTGACTGACCAATAGGTTCCAGCCACCCGCGGTTGCCGGATTTAGGAGTTTTAACAATGTGATTCTGCATCAGGAACCCTACTGTTCTTCCTCTTCGGCCTTGTGAAGCTCCAATATCATATTGGCAGCTGCAGAGCACCTCGCCTCGCGTGGGTTCGAACAAGGACCGCCACTGATGGTCATCTCAAAATAAGGGCAACTCAGACGCACACTAGTGTGGAACATATCTGAAAAGATAGGAAAAGGACCGGTGAAGAAGTGCACCAGAGAGGGAATATGATGGTCAATCAAACATCAGTTATGGTTATTGCTAATTGGGGACATAGTTAATCTGATATGAGATAAAGCCTACATGGGTGCACAAATGTTTTCCATACCCATTAAATGTTAAGAAAACCTAACACTTCAACAGAGCATAACATGTGGTGAACAAACAAGTGGCCTATGTGGATTGCTATATTATGACATCAAAAGAGCAAACTTGCCTACTTATCTGACACCTTGAAAACTCTTTTGTTCTAAGCATGGTTAGCGTAGCATACTATATGTATAAGTGAACGAGGAACGATAATCAGAAGTGCAAGACCCATTCATATGATATTCCTAATTGTTATGCCTACATGGCCCAAGAACCTAATGCTTGTGTATCTAGAAGATCGAAGAGTTTATACATACCATCTCATACTGAAGGTACTACTGTGTATCTTGGGAATATCCAATTGGCCTCACAGCAGATCACATCAAGCTCCTGCATTGACAAGTGTCACATGTACATGTGGCATTTTAAAATTATGATACATTAGTTCAACTTTAGGTTTCTTACCTCGCAGTGTCGGAGGAGTGCCTCCCTCAATTTCTTCCTCTTAGTAATGAATTGGTCGCCATCTCCAGAGCAAGATGAATTGGCAACTTCCATAAAAATTGAGCCAGTTTTCACATACTTATCTACTATTGAGACCACCTTTGGTGTCATCATCCCTTCTGCATAATAAGGTTTACAACATGATGACTACAAGAAATGTGAAACCAATATAGAAAGAACTTCCCGTCAAAAATTGGCACAAGTATGATACACCCCAATTTAATACAAAACTTTTGGAAATGTATGGCTCCTAGAAACACATGCCCATAATGTTGGCCACAAAACTGTAACCCTTTTGCACCATGATTATAAATGTAACCATACTTAGATGTGAAAAGAGTAGAATATGATACGTTTCCAACGTATCTATAATTTTTGATTGTTCCATGCTATTATATTATCTGTTTTGGATGTTTATGGGCTTTATTATGCACTTTTATATTATTTTTGGGACTAACCTATTAACCCAGAGCCCAGTGCCAGTTTCTGTTTTTTTTTCTTGTTTTAGAGTATCACAGAAAAGAAAAATCAAACGGAGTCCAATTGACCTGAAACTTCACGAAACTTATTTTTGGAACGGAAGCAATCCAGAAGACTTGGGGTGTACGTAAGGGAAGCAACGAGGAAGGCACGAGGCAGGGGGCGCGCTCACCCCCCTAGGCGCGCCCTCCACCCTCATGGGCCCCTCGTGGCTCCCCCGACGTACCTCTTCCTCCTATATATACCAATATACCCTAAAACCTTCGGGGAGCAGAATAGATCGGGAGTTCCGCCGCCAGAAGCCTCCGTAGCCACCGAAAACCAATCTAGACCCGTTTCGGCACCCTGCTGGAGGGGGAAATCCCTCTCCGGTGGCCATCTTCATCATCCCGGCGCTCTCCATGACGAGGAGGGAGTAGTTCTCCCTCGGGGCTGAGGGTATGTACCAGTAGCTATGTGTTTGATCTCTCTCTCTCTCTCTCTCGTGTTCTTTAGGTGGTATGATCTTGATGCATCGCGAGCTTTGCTATTATAGTTGGATCTTATGATGTTTCTCCCCCTCTACTCTCTTGTCGGATTGAGTCTTTAAGGATTTGAGAACACTTGATGTATGTCTTGCGCGGGATAACCGTGGTGACAATGGGTTATTCTATTGATCCACTTGATGTATGTTTTGGTGATCAACTTGCGGGTTCCGCCCATGAACCTATGCATAGGGGTTGGCACACGTTTTCGTCTTGACTCTCTGGTAGAAAATTTGGGGCACTCTTTGAAGTACTTTGTGTTGGTTTGAATAGATGAATATGAGATTGTGTGATGCATATCGTATAATCATACCCATGGATACTTGAGGTGACATTGGAGTATCTAGGTGACATTAGGGTTTTGGTTGATTTGTGTCTTAAGGTATTATTCTAGCACGAACTCTAGGATAGATTGAACGGAAAGAATAGCTTCATGTTATTTTACTACGAACTCTTGAATAGATCGATCAGAAAGGATAACTTTGAGGTGGTTTCGTACCCTACCATAATCTCTTCATTTGTTCTACGATGTTAGTGACTTTGGAGTGACTGTTTGTTGCATGTTGAGGGATAGTTATGTGATCCAATTATGTTATTATTGTTGAGAGAACTTGCACCAGTGAAAGTATGAACCCTAGGCCTTGTTTCAACGCATTGCAATACCGTTTGTGCTCACTTTTATCATTAGTTACCTTGCTGTTTTCATATTTTCAGATTACAAAAACCATTATCTACCATCCATATACCACTTGTATCACCATCTCTTCGCCGAACTAGTGCACCTATACAATTTACCATTGTATTGGGTGTGTTGGGGACACAAGAGACTCTTTGTTATTTGGTTGCAGGGTTGCTTGAGAGAGACCATCTTCATCCTACGCCTCCTATGGATTGATAAACCTTAGGTCATCCACTTGAGGGAAATTTGTTACTGTCCTACAAACCTCCGCACTTGGAGGCCCAACAACATCTACAAGAAGAAGGTTGTGTAGTAGACATCAAGCTCTGTTCTGGCGCTGTTGCCGGGGAGGTTAGTGCTTGAAGGTATATATTTAGATCTTGCAATCGAATCTTTTTGTTTCTTGTTTTAGCACTAGTTTAGTTTATAAAATAAAACTACAAAAAAATGGAATTGAGTTTGCCTCATATGCTTCATTTTTTAAATATCTTTCGTGAGTATGATGGAAAGGAAAATTGTGCCAAAGTGCTAGAAGAAGAATGCATTAGAATGTTTGTCACTAAATATTTGAATGATGATCATGATTGCAATGTTGTTAGTATGAATTCCTTGAATATCCATGATGCTAATGATATGCAAAGCCACAAGCTTGGGGAAGCTATGTTTGATGAAGATGATACTTTTTGTCCCCCATGTTTTGATGAGAAAATTTATTATGATGAAAGCATGCCTCCTATTTATGATGATTATATTGATGAAAGTGGATTTGGAGGGGTCATGACTTTATTTAGTAATGATTCCACTATTTCGGAAGAGGTTCCAATTGATTATGAGAACAAAGTTGCTATCTATGATGATTATTGTGATGACACGTATGCTATAAAGAATAATGATAACCATGAAACTTGTCATCATGATTTTAGTTTTCAATTGGATTATGCCTCACATGATAGTTATTTCGTTGAGTTTTCTCCCACTACTATAGGTGAGAAGAATTTTGCTTATGTGGAGAGTAGTAAATTTTCTATGCTTGTAAATCATGAAAATAATGCTTTATGTGATGGTTATATTGTTGAATTCTTTCATTATGCTACTGAAAATTATTATGAGGGAGGAATATATGCTTGTAGGAATTGCAATAATATCAAGTTTCCTCTCTATGTGCTTAAAATCTTGAAGTTATGCTTGTTTTGCTTTCCTATGCAAGTTGATTCTCGTTCCCATAAGTTGTTTGCTCACAAAATCCCTATGCATAAGAAGTGGGTTAGGCTTAAATTTACTAGTTATATTCTTCATGATGCTCTTTTTATGTTTCAATTCTTATCTTTTATGTGAGCATCATTGAAATCATCATGTCTAGTTAGGGGCGTTAAACGATAGCGCTTGTTGGGAGGCAACCCAACTTTATTTTTGTTCTTTGCTTTTTGCTCCTGTTTAGTAATAAATAATTTATCTAGACTCTGTTATGATTGAGTTTTTATGTTTTAATTAGTGTTTGTGCCAAGTAGAACCTTTGGGAAGACTTGGGGAAAGTCTTTGCGATCATGCTGTAAAAAAAACAGAAACTTTAGCGCTCACGAGAATTGCTGTCATTTTTATTTGGAAAGTGCTATTTAGTTAATTCTTTTTTCAGATGATTAATAGATAGATTCCTCACGTCCAGAAATTTATTTTAGAATTTTTGGGGTTCAAGAAGTTTGCGTTAGTTAGAGATTACTACAGACTGTTCTGTTTTTGACATATTCTGTTTTTTGTGTGTTGTTTGCTTATTTTAATGAATCTGTGGTTAGTAAAAGAGTTTATAAACCATAGAGAAGTTGGAATACAGTAGGTTTAACACCAATATAAATAAAGAATGAGTTCATTACAGTACCTTGAAGTGGTGTTTTCTTTTCTTTCGCTAACGGAGCTTACGAGTCTTCTGTTAAGTTTTGTGTTGTGAAGTTTTCAAGTTTTGGATAAAGATTCGATGGACTAAGGAATAAGGAGTGACAAGAGCCTAAGATTGGGGATGCCCAAGGCACCCCAAGGTAAAATTCAAGGACAACCAAAAGCCTAAGCTTGGGGATGCCCCGGAAGGCATCCCTCTTTCGTCTTCGTTCATCGATAACTTTACTTGGAGCTATATTTTTATTCGCCACATGATATGTGTTTTGCTTGGAGCGTCATTTTATTTTCATTTGTTTTGCTTGCTGTTTGAATAAAATACCAAGATCTGAAATTCTTAAATGTTAGAGAGTCTTCACATAGTTAAATAATTATTCAACTACTCATTGATCTTCACTTATATCTTTTGGAGTAGTTTGTCTTTCGCTCTAGTGCTTCACTTATATCTTTTTAGAGCACGACGGTGGTTTTATTTTGAAGAAATAGATGAACTCTCATACTTCACTTAAATTATTTTGAGAGTCCTAAACATCATGGTAATTGGCTTTGGTTATGAATTTAGTCCTAATATGATGGGCATCCAAGAGGGATATAATAAAAACTTTCATATAAAGTGCATTGAATACTATGAGAAGTTTGATACTTGATAATTGTTTTGAGATATGAGGATGGTAATATTTGAGTCATGCTAGTGATTAGTTGTGAATTTGAGAGATACTTGTGTTAAAGTTTGTGATTCCCGTAGCATGCACATATGGTGAACCATTATGTGATGAAGTCGGAGCATGATTTATTTATAGATTGTCTTCCTTATGAGTGGCGGTCGGGGACGAGCGATGGTCTTTTCCTACCAATCTATCCCCTAGGAGCAGCGCATAGTACTTTGTTTCGATAACTAATAGATTTTTGCAATAAGTATGTGAGTTCTTTATGACTAATGTTGAGTCCATGGATTATACGCACTCTCACCCTTCCACCATTGCTAGCCTCTCTAGTACCGCGCAACTTTCGCCGGTACCATATATCTTCCTCAAAACAGCCACCATACCTACCTATTATGGCGTTTCCATAGCCATTCCAAGATATATTGCCATGCAACTTTCCACCGTTCTGCTTATTATGACACGCTCCATCATTGTCATACTGCTTTGCATGATCACGTAGTTGACATCGTATTTGTGGCAAAGCCACCATTCATAATTCTTAAATACATGTCACTCATGAGTGATAGCACATCCCGGTACACCGCCGGAGGCATTCATATAGAGTCATATCTTGTCCTAAGTATCGAGTTGTAATTCTTGAGTTATAAGAAAATAGAAGTGTGATGATCATCATTATTAGAGCATTGTCTCAGTGAGGAAAGGATGATGGAGACTATGATTCCCCCACAAGTCGGGACGAGACTCCGAACAAAAAAAAGATGCCAAAGAAGCCCAAATAAAAAAAGTGTCCATAAAAAAAAGAAGGCCCAAATAAAAAAAATAAAAAATGAGAGAAAAAGAGAGAAGGGACAATGCTAATATCCTTTTACCAGAGTTGTGCTTCAAAGTAGCACCATAATCTTCATGATAGAGAGTCTCCTATGTTGTCACTTTCATATACTAGTGGGAATCTTTCATTATAGAACTTGGCTTGTGTATTCCAATGATGGGCTTCCTCAAAATGCCCTAGGTCTTCGTGAGCAAGCGAGTTGGATGCACACCCACTAGTTTCTTTTGTTGAGCTTTCATACATTTATAGCTCTAGTGCATCCGTTGCATGGCAATCCCTACTCACTCACATTGATATCTATTGATGGGCATCTCCATAGCCCATTGATACGCCTAGTTGATGTGAGACTATCTTCTCCCTTTTTGTCTTCTCCACAACCACCATTCTATTCCACCTATAGTGCTATGTCCATGGCTCACGCTCATGTATTGCGTGAAGATTGAAAAAGTTTGAGAACATCAAAAGTATGAAACAATTGCTTGGCTTGTCATCGGGGTTGTGCATGATTTAAATATTTTGTGTGGTGAAGATAGAGCATAGCCAGACTATATGATTTTGTAGGGATAGCTTTCTTTGGCCATGTTATTTTGAGAAGACATGATGGCTTAGTTAGTATGCTTGAAGTATTATTGTTTTTATGTCGATATTAAACTTTTGTCTTGAATCTTATGGATCTGAACATTCATGCCAAAATGAAGAGAATTACTTAGAGAAATATGTTAGGTAGCATTCCACATCAAAAATTCCGTTTTTATCATTTACCTACTCGAGGACGAGTAGGAATTAAGCTTGGGGATGCTGATACGTCTCCAACGCATCTATAATTTTTGATTGTTCCATGCTATTATATTATCTTTTTTTGGATGTTTATGGGCTTTATTATGCACTTTTATATTATTTTTGGGACTAACCTATTAATCCAGAGCCCAGTGCCAGTTTCTGTTTTTTTCTTGTTTTAGAGTATCACAGAAAAGGAAAATCAAATGAAGTCCAATTGACCTGAAACTTCACGGAACTTATTTTTGGAACGGAAGCAATCCAGAAGACTTGGGGTGTACGTAAGGGAAGCAACGAGGAAGGCACGAGGCAGGGGGGCGCGCCCTCCACCCTCGTGGGCCCCTCGT
Organism: Triticum urartu; assembly: GCF_003073215.2. Lineage (NCBI taxonomy): Eukaryota > Viridiplantae > Streptophyta > Magnoliopsida > Poales > Poaceae > Triticum > Triticum urartu. Next base: position 482,901,705 of record NC_053026.1, read on the forward strand.
GGCTCCCCCAACATACCTATTCCTCCTATATATACCAATATACCCTAAAACCATCGGGGAGCAGAATAGATCGGGAGTTCCACCGCCAGAAGCCTCCATAGCCACCGAAAACCAATCTAGACCCGTTCCGGCACCCTGCCGGAGGGGGAAATCCCTCTCCGGTGGCCATCTTCATCATCCCGACGCTCTCCATGACGAGGAGGGAGTAGTTCTCCCTCGGGGCTGAGGGTATGTACCAGTAGCTATGTGTTTGATCTCTCTCTCTCTCTCTCGTGTTCTTGAGGTGGTACAATCTTGATGCATCGCGAGCTTTGCTATTATAGTTGGATCTTATGATGTTTCTCCCCCTCTACTCTCTTGTAATGGATTGAGTTTTCCCTTTGAAGTTATCTTATCGGATTGAGACTTTAAGGATTTGAGAACACTTGATGTATGTCTTGCGCGGGATAACCATGGTGACAATGGGTTATTCTATTGATCCACTTGATGTATGTTTTGGTGATCAACTTGCGGGTTCCTCCCATGAACCTATGCATAGGGGTTGGCACACGTTTTCGTGTTGACTCTCCGGTAGAAACTTTGGGGCACTCTTTGAAGTACTTTGTGTTGGTTTGAATAGATGAATCTGAGATTGTGTGATGCATATCGTATAATCATACCCACGGATACTTGAGGTGACATTGAAGTATCTAGGTGACATTAGGGTTTTGGTTGATTTGTGTCTTAAGGTGTTATTCTAGTACGAACTCTAGGATAGATTGAACGGAAAGAATAGCTTCATGTTATTTTACTACAGACTCTTGGATAGATCGATCAGAAAGGATAACTTTGAGGTGGTTTCATACCCTACCATAATCTCTTCGTTTGTTCTCCACTATTAGTGACTTTCGAGTGACTCTTTGTTGCATGTTGAGGGATAGTTATGTGATCCAATTATGTTATTATTGTTGAGAGAACTTGCACTAGTGAAAGTATGAACCCTAGGCCTTGTTTCAACGCATTGCAATACCGTTTGTGCTCACTTTTATCATTAGTTACCTTGCTGTTTTCATATTTTCAGATTACAAAAACCATTATCTACCATCCATATACCACTTGTATCACCATCTCTTCGCCGAACTAGTGCACCTATACAATTTACCATTGTATTGGGTGTGTTGGGGACACAAGAGACTCCTTGTTATTTGGTTGCAGGGTTGCTTGAGAGAGACCATCTTCATCCTATGCCTCCTACGGATTCATAAACCTTAGGTCATCCACTTGAGGGAAATTTGCTACTGTCCTATAAACCTCTGCACTTGGAGGCCCAACAACGTCTACAAGAAGAAGGTTGTGTAGTAGACATCAGAATACCACTTAAGATTGTCTGAATGTCCATATCACATTGAGCAATTTATTCCTGAAGTATGCATTCCTTGTGAAGCTGACAAATAATAGGATGTTCACATCAGATTCTCACTAGAAGAAAAATTATGGGAAACAAACATCATTTTTCCCTGAAATATAATAAAAGACACATAACGTACAATATCGTCCCGTATTTTCTGAATTTACTGTAGCGAATCATACATGTAGTCATTGTTGTACTCAGTGGTGACACCTTCAATGAAAAGTTGGAAACACAAAGAGTAAAAACTTGGGAGGACCAGTTACCAATATATGAAAAATAAGCAGTTCTGGGTAGTGTCGTGGTACTAAGTCTGACAGTAGAGTAGGGGGTACATATGAGGAGGCAAGATCCTAACTACGACGAGGTTGTACACACAAGTTTACGAGTTCAGGCCCCTCTCGGAGGAGGTAAAAGCCCAACGTCTCGGTGCCTTGAGGCTGTCGACTGGAATATGGGTGTTTGTGTGTTATAGGGGGTGCGAACCCTTGTGCCAGTGGAGGGGGTGGATTATATAGAGTGCGCCAGGACCCCAACCATCCCATGTTACAAGGGGTTCAATGTACATTAAGATAGGGCATTACTGATAACGCCAGCAATAAAGGACTACAAATGATCTTTAAGCCTACAGAGTGATTGTCTGACCGTTGCTATCCTGAGTGACGTTAGGCCTTCTTTACTCCGAGTGATTTCTTGTATCGTCGAGTGACTCATTCTCTTGGTCGAATGGAATTGGGATATCTGAGTGAGGTTGAAGGTCAAGTGGATGGCACTCTTCGATAACTTAGTCAGTTTCTCTTCTTGTGCTTTGAATGCCTTTGACTCTAGGGCAGTGTCCTTGGGTAGGGTGTTTAGGTCAGACCTATGACCCTCCCCTAGGTACATATCATCGTCATTAGCCCCCGAATGGATTAAGGTCCGAGTGAAGAAGGAGCTGAAGCTGACTTTGACCCAATCCTCCACTTTTGGGGGTATTACATCTGGACTTGCGAATCATGCTGAAGCTTCGGTCTTGTTTCAGTCGCCTTGATCGATTCAGAAGCCGTCGAGTGAACTTTAACTGACAATCTTCGAGTGTTGATACGGTGCAAAATCTCTGGTGCGGTTGATTGCTCTACGGTTCCCGGATCTCACGGGATTCGAAATTTCGGGGAAGCGCGCGGGACAGGGCGTGCAACAGCAAATGGAGTGGATAGACAGAGGCGCCTCGATTCTTGCGCCACCTTTTTCACCACGTATTCGGCGCGTGACTGTTGCGGAATTTGACAGGATCTCTTGGCCCCACGAGTGAGCCACTCAGAAAAATCCTCATAAAAGGCGTCGAAGCCGATGTGCTGCACAGTGCGCTCCATTCGCCTTCTTCCTCCTCTGCTTCTCCACCGCGTCCGCCTCCACTCTCGACGCCGCTGCCCTACCCATGCACAGTTCATCGCAATGGGAAAGGACAAGACGGCGGCCCTGGAGCGCGCAAAGAAGGCGACGACGGCGGCAAAAGGCAAGAAGATGAGTTGGGGGGGGGGGTCTTCGTCGACGTTCGGTCTGCCGCCTAGCTGGATCCAGGGGGACTGGATTCGGTCTACGATCCAGAAGGAGGATCTGGAGGATCTGGCCAGCGGAGGCTTGATCGCCCACGGGTCATGGAGGCTACCGGGGAACGAGACCGAACCCCAACCGCAAGAGGGTGAGTGTGTTCTGCTTGCCACCCACGTTGACCGGGGTTTCACTCTGCCTCCCCATCCTTTCTTCCGGGGTTTTCTGAACTTCTTTGGTGCCCAACTTTACCACTTCTCTCCTAGCACAATCACACTCCTCGCCGCGTATGTCTCCCTGTGCGAAAACTTCTTGGGTTATCAACCGCACTGGGGCTTGTTCAAGCATATTTTCACTTGCCACTCTCAGACCATGAAGAAGGCAAATCCAAGTGACAAAAATACACGTGTGATCCAAATGTGTTGGGCGTCTAGGCATTCAGATGAGGGGTAGGAGTACTTTTCCAGCCATGACTCTTCCCGACTCAGTTAGGGGGTGGCAGTCGACCTGGTTCTACTGCCGAGATGTCCCAACTCCGGGTCAGTCGACTAGCCTTCCTCCTTTCTCAATGGACTGAGTCCAGCAACCTTCTTCGCTTATTGTGACCCCAACAGAGAAAGGAGAGGTGTCCACGTTAGTCGACCGAGTGGTCCAGGTGGTTCGTGATGGTGTGACTGGCATGGACTTGCTGGAGGTATTTCTCAGTAGGCGCATCTAGCCCCTTCAGGCCCGTGATCATCCGATGTGGTTGTATTCGGGCTCCAACGACACCGCCCGGGTCAACCCAGAGGAAGTTTCTGAGGAGACGGTCGAGCAGTGGTTGCGGAGCATCACTGGCAATAAGGACAACTCCAGAGGGTCCAGGAGAATCGTTCCATTCAGCGCCGAGAACGAGCCTGAAAAGGTCTTGATACCACTTGATAGAGGCAAAGGTGTCCCGTCTTTCGATGAGATGGTGGCTATCGTTTTGGAGGAAGTCGACTTTGACGATCCGACTATGAACATGCGAGGACGTCGCGTCTTAGCATTCGCTAAACCAACTCCGAGAGGTTATTGACCACGCTAGAGCACAATCAACCTAACCACGAAGGTCTGTTTCCTGTAGGCAAACGAAGAACAAGCAAGAAACTGAGATTGCAATCTGGATATTGCGAATATAAGAGGAAATCTTTATTGATCAAGGTGGGGTTCTGTGACGCCTTTGTCTGGTCGTTGAACACAAACGAAGTACGCGAAGTTGCAGCTATGGCAAACTTTAATCTAAACAAAGCCCAAAGTCTAAACGACACCCTAAGGGCTGTATATATGGAGGAAGAGGGGGGGGGATTTCGTGGCCCTTGGAGGAGGGGTCCGAAACCAACCCTAACTCTTGTTTCCCCACACATACGGACTCTAAAAACAACCTATACTTAAGTATTTGAAAAATACAAGGGCCTGGCCCAATAATAAGGTGATGCAGCACCTAGAATAGCCTCTGGACGAAATTTATGAAGTGGCATCTTGTATATTTCATCCAAGGCTTCATGCACTCCTTATGGTGGCTTCAAAGTCCTAAAATCATCACTTGTAACTCCGTTCTTGATCCCCTTGTGCATGCCATCCTCTCCATGCTTGGTCTTGCTCCAGTGTTCATCCCTCTTATCCATGCCAGGCCCTTCATTTGTAAGCAAAACAAATGTATCCAATTTAGGCAGCATCATATTCTCATGAACATTAGAATCATTACCAAGAAACGAAAGTACATGATAATTTAATTGGCGTGCGCGAGCTCTAGTAATTGGTCCAGTATGTATAGCAGTAGGGGCTGTGGGTGTAACAATGGTATTGATGTCCTCATCAGGTCTGACTTCTGTAACCGAGTGCATCTTTATTCTGATTTGCAACTGTTCTTGAATCTGATTGGTGTCTGTCCAACTTCTTCCCTTGCAGGTTTATACTGAGATGTACTCGATGCTGAATGGAGAACAAGCCTAGGAGGGAGACGAGAGCGGAGGCAAGAGTGCTGACTGGAAATCTGAAGATGAAAGTGATGATGACGATGGCGACTCGAGCAGTGGTGAGGAAGTCGACTCACCGCCTCATTTTGAAAGATGTTCCAAGAAGACGCATGACCCAACAAGTGGACGCGGTAAAGTGGTCACACCAAGCGCGCAGGTGTTGAAGCGCACTCGGACATCCACTCCCGAGCCGACGGAGAAGGCCCCGAAGTGGCCCAAGGTTGCGCCTACAAAGACTCGAAAGGCCCTACCAAAGATCAAAGTGGATGTCCCCGTTTCCTCCGCGTAAGTATTTTGCTATCTCTCTTCGCTTTCGCGTCGTTTGGAAACTTCTGCACCTTTGCCGATTGATCCTCTTGCTTAACTGAGTGAGTTCTTGAAACTTTCAGTGCTGCTACCTCTAGGACTTCCATGGACATCTATATGGATCAAGATGATGAGGAGACAGAAGACGGGGCCACTTCCAAAGGAGGTACAACTCCACAACCTTGTTCTCTTTTTGTCACTTGAATTGTCGATCGACCGAACTCTAACGGTCGAGTCTTATGCATCGCCTCAAAATGTGATTGAACTTCCTGATGATGATGAAGACATGCCCCAGAAGACCATGGGAAGGAAGAGCAGAACTTCGAGCAGGAAGATGCCTACCAGTAAGGTACCTCAGTCGACACCAGCATCAGAGCTAGTGACTCAGCAATCTGGAACCCAATTCGGGCGTTAGTTTCTTTCACCATCCCTGTGTCGACTGATTATCCTTCAGCGTCGACCGCTCAAGTCCCTGCTCCGTCGGTGCAGCTCCATGCTTCGGATCCTCTAGCTGACTCGACCATTCAACAAGCTCCACTCTTCTTCACCCATCACGTCCCGGAGGACCAGATGAGTGCTGCCAAGGAAGCTATACGCCAGGCAGGTCTTATGATGGAGTAGATGAAGGTGGTGCGCGAGGCCAGTCAAGCTGCTTATGATGCCAGCTCAGCCCTCCGGACCAACGTCCGGGTTAGTAGACTTCTGACTGATCTTTTATCTTGATGCTAGTTCTGTTAGGATATGCTACCCGAAAACTGCTGTCCTTTGGAACCTTTAATGTGCATCTATCATGAAACTGCATCTTGCATCTGTACACCCACTAGGTGTTTCCAATTTTGCTGAGTTTCTTTACTTGAGTCGACTATGTTGCGTCGAGTGTATCTTTGAACCAGTGGGGGCACGCAGAGTGCACCCACTTGGTGTAGTCCCCGAGGCCGCCGTCGAATGGTTGGTTTGGCGGGGGTCTTGTCAAAAATGTCTCTTTACTGTTTTTTCCACTCGGTCTAGATAGCTTGTGTCGGGTGGAATCCGGACCAGTGGGGGCACGCTAAGTGCACCCACTGGGTGTAGTCCCCAAGACGGCGGTCGACTACGGGCAGTCGGTGGTGGTCTAAGAATAAGTATTGCCTCTCTCTTTTTTTCGACTGGATGAACCATGCTGATTGAAAAGTCGAACCAGTGGGGGCACGCTAAGTGCACCCACTGGGTGTAGTCCCCGAGACTACTGTTGAATGTTTGATTCGGTAGTAGTCTTAGAACCATTTTGCCAATGATGTGAACTTGTATCTTATCGCTCAGAAGCGATCGATCTTTGTTGATCCACTATCGACTGACGTGTCTTATCTATCGACTGCAGAAATCTTGTGCATTCGGGGCTCAGTTTGCTGAACTGGAGCAGAAGCAAATTCAGCTTAGCCTTGATCTGGAACTAGCTAAGCAAAACCTTCAGAAGGCCAAGGATGAAGTAGCTGCCATGGGAGGTAACCACTTATCGACTGTTTGTTTTGCCAACTTTTACTTTTGGCCTTTTGAACCGAGTGGCTCCACTAGAACAGATGTGCGTAGCAAAAACAGACAACTCCAAGCTCGTCTGAAGAGTGTCATTTCTTTAGAAAAAATGAAGCAGGCGCTGGCACAGAAGGACCTTGACCTTGCCGCAACTCAGAAGACGGCACGGGAGAAAACTGAACTTGCCGACAAGAAGCTGGCTTCAGTCGGCAAGTGCTACCTCTTGAGCACTGCGTTAGTTTTCCCTTGAAGAGGAAAGGGTGATGCAGCAAAGTAGCGTAAGTATTTCCCTAAGTTTTTGAGAACCAAGGTATCAATCTAGTAGGAGGCCACACACGAGTCCCAAGCACCTACACAAACAAATAAATCCTCGCAGCCAACGCGATAAGGGGTTGTTAATCCCTACACGGTCACTTACGAGAGTGAGATCTGATAGATATGATAAGATAATATTTTTGGAATTTTTTATGATAAAGATGCAAAGTAAAATAAAAGGCAATAAAAGTAACTAAGTGTTGGAAGATTAATATGATGGAAAATAGACCCAGGGACCATAGGTTTCACTAGTGGCTTCTCTCAAGAGCATAAGTATTTATGGTGGGTGAACATATTACTGTTGAGCAATTGACATAATTGAGCATAGTTATGAGAATATCTAGGTATGATCATGTATATAGGCATCACGTCCAAGACAAGTAGACGGACTCCTGCCTGCATCTACTACTATTACTCCACACATCGACCGCTATCCAGCATGCATCTAGAGTATTAAGTTCATAAGAACAGAGTAACGCTTTAAGCAAGATGACATGATGTAGAGGGATAAACTCATGCAATATGATATAAACCCCATCTTGTTATCCTCGATGGCAACAATACAATATGTGCCTTGATGCCCCTACTGTCACTGGGAAAGGACACCGCAAGATTGAACCCAAAGCTAAGAACTTCTCCCATTGCAAGAAAGATCAATCTAGTAGGCCAAACCAAAATGATAATTCAAAGAGACTTGCAAAGATAACCAATCATACATAAAGGAATTCAAAGAAGATTCAAATATTGTTCATAGATAAACTTGATCATAAACCCACAATTCATCGGTCTCAACAAACACACCGCAAAAGAAGATTACATCGAATAGATCTCCACGAGAGAGGGGGAGAACATTGTACTGAGATCGAAAAAGAGAGAAGAAGCCATCTAGCTAATAACTATGGACCCGTAGGTCTGAAGTAAACTACTCACACTTCATCGGAGGGGCTATGGTGTTGATGTAGAAGCCCTCCGTGATCAATGCCCCCTCCAGCGGAGCACCGGAAAAGTCCCCAAGATGGGATCTCATGGATACAGAAAGTTAGGGCGGTGGAATTAGGGTTTTGGCTCCGTATCTGGTTGTTTGGGGGTACGTAGGTATATATAGGAGGAAGGAGTACATCGGTGGAGCAACAGGGGGCCCATGAGGGTGGAGGGCGCGCCCAGGGGGGTAGGCGCGCCCCCTACCTCGTGGCCTCCTGGTTGATGTCTTGACGTAGGGTCCAAGTCCTATGGATCACGTTCGTTCCGAAAATCACGTTCCCGAAGGTTTCATTCCGTTTGGACTGTGTTTGATATTCTTTTTCTGCGAAACTCTGAAATAGGCAAAAAACAACAATTCTGGGCTGGGCCTCGGTTAATAGGTTAGTCCCAAAAAAAGTATAATAGTGTATAATAAGGCCCAATAATGTCCAAAACAGAATATAATATAGCATGGAACAATAAAAAATTGTAGATACGTTGGAGACGTATCAACAAGCTAGAAGAAGAAAACGCCAAGCTGAAGACTGCCGTCGCTGAAGACAACAAAGAAGTCATGCAGCTGAAGAAGGACAAGGTGGTTCTGACTGACAAAGTTGGAGATCTCGCTCGGAAGAGAGACGAATTGGAGGTTTATCTGGGAGAACTTGCCAAGAAGCTGTTCCTTATGCTTGAAGGTAGTTTCCTTTATCCGACTGATTTGCCACTATCGACTCTTCATGTAGCTGTCGACTGCTACCTCTTGAGCATGTGTTGGTTTTCCCTTGAAGAGGAAAGGGTGATGTAGTAAAGTAGCATAAGTATTTCCCTTAGTTTTTGAGAACCAAGATATCAATCCAGTAGGAGATAACACACAAGTCACCTAGTACCTGCACAAACAATCAAGAACCTTGCAACCAACACGATAAAGGGGTTGTCAATCCCTTCACGGTCACTTGCGAAAGTGAGATCTGATAAAGATAGTAAGACAAATATTTTTGGTATTTTTATTGTATAGATTGGAAAGTAAAGATTGCAAAAATAGTAAACGAGATGCGATGTAAATAAAAGAGATACAATATAAAAAGAAAGAGACCCGGGGGCCATAGGTTTTACTAGTGGCTTCTCTCATGATAGCATGTATTACAGTGGGTGAACAAATTACCGTCGAGCAATTGATAGAAGAGCACATAGTTATGGGAATATCTAGGCACTGATTATGAATATAGGCATCACGTCCATGTCAAGTAGATCAAAACGATTCTGCATCTACTACTATTACTCCACACATCGACCGCTCCAACATGCATCTAGAGTATTAAGTTCATAAGAACAGAGTAACGCATTAAGCAAGATGACATGATGTAGAGGGATAAACTCAAGCAATATGATATAAACCCCATCTTTTTATCCTCGATGGCAACAATACAATACATGCCTTGCTGCCCCTACTGTCACTGGGAAAGGACACCGCAAGATTGAACCCAAATCTAAGCACTTCTCCATTGCAAGAAAGATCAATCTAGTAGCCCAAACTAAACCGATAATTCGAAGAGACTTGCAAAGATATCAAATCATGCATATAAGAATTCAGAGAAGAACCAAATAATATTCATAGATAATCAAGTTCATAAACCCACAATTCATCGGATCTCGACAAACACACCGCAAAAGAGTATTACATCGAATAGATCTCCCAGAACATCGAGTAGAATTTTGTATTGAATATCAAAGAGAGAGAAGAAGCCATCTAGCTAATAACTATGGACCCGAAGGTCTGCGGCAAACTACTCACGCTTCATCATAGAGGCTATGGTGTTAATGTAGAAGCCCTCCGTGATTGATTCCCCCTCTGGTAGATCGCTGGAAAAGGCCCCAAGATGGGATCTCACGGGTACAGAAGGTTGCGGCGGTGGAAAAGTGGTTTCGTGGCTGCCCCTGATGTTTTTAGGGTATAAGAGTATATATAGGCGAAAGAAGTACGTCGGTGGAGCTCCGTGGGGCCCACGAGGGTGGGGGGCGCGCCTACCTCCCTGGGCGTTCCCTCCTATCTCGTGGCCGCCTCGCGGACTTCCAGACTTCCACTCCAAGTCTCCTAGTTTGCGTTTGTTCCAAGAAAGATCCCCGCGAAGGTTTCATTCCGTTTGGATTCCGTTTGATATACCTTTTCTGCGAAACACTAAAATAGGCAAAAAAACAGAAACTGGCACTGGGCCTCCGGTTAATAGGTTAGTCCCAAAAATAATATAAAAGAGCATATTAAATCCCATTAAACATCCAAAACAGATAATATAATAGCATGGAACAATAAAAAATTATAGATACGTTGGAAACGTATCATCGACTCATCAATTTTCTGTGTGTGCAGAATTTTGTCAAAACTTCGAGGAAGAGACCAGGCGGATTGAGACTGAGCTGGACCCCATAAACTCCCCCATCAAGGATGAAGCTGCAATGAATGTGCTGCGACTGGAATCTCGTCTCGCCAGCATCACCAACTATCTGGCTCGACTAAAGGTGGTGGTACCAAGGATCGATGTGGAGCTCTGTCAGAGGGAGACGTTCCAGAATGATCTCGAGTCTCTGATGACTCGACTCAACGAGATCCCCGGTCAAGTGTAGGCGTGGAAGAAGTCATCTGCTCGGTGCGGTGCTGACGTAGCTCTGTCTCTGGTCCACGTCCATTGCAAGGAGGTCAAAGAAGAAAAGCTCGTGGCCCTCAAGGTTGCCAATACCAAGAGACATAACTTCCAGTCCTTCATGGAGACCTTCCTCGACGCTGCCACTCGTATTGCTGATGGAATCGACCTGGACGAGTTCGTCGAGCCAGCTAGCCCTCCTCCCGCCAAGTGAAAAAACTTTAATCCCCATCTTTATTTGCCTCGGAATGCTGAGTGATTTTGTAACTATTAACTCCTTCGGGCCTGACGCCCGAGTACTACCGTTCAAGGTTCTGGACCTTGCTGGATTTATCCAAATTTGATTTTCTCTTGAATATGGTTGATACGTCCATTTTGCATCATGCTTTTATATCGATATTTATCACAGTATGGGCTGCTATTACACATTATGTCACAATACTTATGCCTATTCTCTCTTATTTTACAAGGTTTACACAAAGATGGAGAATAACGGCAGCTGGAATTCTGGGCTGGAAAAGGAGCAAATATTAGAGACCTATTCTGCACAACTCCAAAAGTCCTGAAACTCCACGAAATTCAGTTTCAGAATATATAAAAAATATTGGGCGAAGGAAGCACCAGAGGGGGGCCACCCACCATCCACGAGGGTGGGGGGCGCGCCCTACCCCCTGGGCGCGCCCCCTGCCTCGTGGGCCCCCTGGCCGGCCTCTGGTGCCCATCTTTTGCTATATGAAGTATTTCACCCTGGAAAAAATCATAAGCAAGCTCACGGGACGAAACTCCGCTGCCACGAGGCGGAACCAATCTAGGGCTCCGGCGGAGCTGTTCTGCCGGGGAAACATCCCTCTAGGAGGGGGAAATCATCACCATTGTCATCACCATCGATCCTCTCAGTGGGACGGGGTTAATCTCCACCAACATCTTCACTAGCACCTTCTCATCTCAAACCCTAGTTCATCTCTTGTATCCAATCTTTGTCTCAAAGCCTCAGATTGGTACGTGTTTGTTGCTAGTAGTGTTGATTACTCCTTGTAGTTGATGCTAGTTGGTTTACTTGGTGGAAACATGTTCAGATCCTTTATGCATATTAATACCCCTCTGATTATGAACATGAATATGATTTGTGAGTAGTTACGTTTGTTCCCGAGGACATGGGAGAAGTCTTGCTATAAGTAGTCATGTGAATTTGGTATTTGTTCGATATTTTGATGAGATGTATGTTGTCTCTCCTCTAGTGGTGTCATGTGAACATCGACTACATGACACTTCACCATAGTTTGGGCCTAGAGGAAGGCATTGTGAAGAAATAAGTAGATGATGGGTTGCTAGAGTGACAGAAGCTTAAACCCTAGTTTATGAGTTGCTTCGTAAGGGGCTGATTTGGATCCATATGTTTCATGCTATGGTTAGGTTTACCTTAATACTTCTTTTGTAGTTGTGGATTCTTGCAAGAGGGGTTAATCATAAGTGGGATGCTTGTCCAAGGAAGGGCAGTACCCAAGCACCGGTCCACCCACATATCAAATTATCAAAGTAACGAATGTGAATCATATGAACGTGATGAAAACTAGCTTGACGATAATTCCCATGTGTCCTCGGGAGCGTTTTCCTTTATATAAGAGTTTGTCCAGGCTTGTCCTTTGCTACAAAAATGATTGGGTCATCTTGCTGCACCTTATTTACATTTATTACTTGTTACCCGTTACAAATTACCTTATCACAAAACTATCTGTTACCGATAATTTCAGTGCTTGCAGAGAATACCTTACTAAAAACTCCTTATCATTTCCTTCTGCTCTTCGTTGGGTTCGACACTCTTACTTATCGAAAGGACTATGATAGATCCCCTATACTTGTGGGTCATCAATGGTTTCTTTGCTTTTGCCGCTATCGAATCTTTTAATCCCGATTGAATCTTGATTTTTCACTCGGAACAGATGTTGTATTTGTGACAAAGCTTCGATGAGAGTGTTGTGGGCATGAGCACTGGTGCTGCACACGACCTGCACTTCGTCGTCCTTGCGGATCAGCATGGAGCGTTCATTGTACTTGTGACGCAGCTCCGTCGAGAGGGTCATGAGCGAGAGCACCAGGTGCTGTACACGACCTGCACCTCGTCGTCCTTGCAGATGGGGATGGAGCATACGTTGTACTTGTGACGCAACTCCGTCGAGAGGGTCATGAGCGAGAGCGCCAGGTGCTGTACATGACCTGCACCTCGTCGTCCTTGTGGGTCGGGATGGAGAGGACTCCACTCGATTTTTTTAACTTAGGCGATTGCAGGGTCGTAGCTAAGCCCCCCGAGTGTGAGGATTGCTCTCCACTCAGAGTAGTTTTTAACTTAGGCGATTACGGGGTCGCCGTTAAGCCCCCGAGTGGGAGGATTGCTCCCCACTTGGAGTAGTTTTTAACTTATGCGATTACAGGGTTGCAGCTAAGCCCCCGAGTGGGAGGATTGCTCTCCACTTGGAGGATTTTTAACTTAGGCGATTACAAGGTCTCAGCTAAGCCCCCGAGTGGGAGGATTGCTCTCCACTCGGAGGATTTTTTTCACTTAGGCGATTACGGGGTCGCAACTAAGCCCCCGAGTGGGAGGATTGCTCTCTACTCGGAGGATTTTTTAACTTGGGCGATTACGGGGTCGCAGCTAAGCTCTCGAGTGGGAGGATTGCTCTCCACTGGGAGGATTTTTTAACTTAGGCGATTACGGGATTGCAGCTAAGCCCCCGAGTGGTAGGATTGCTCTCCACTTGGAGGATTTTTTTAACTTAGGCGGTTACGAGGTCGCAGCTAAGCCCCCGAGTGGGAGGATTGCTCTCCACTCGGAGTAGTTTTTAACTTAGGCGATTATGGGGTCGCGGCTAAGCCCCCGAGTGGGAGGATTTCTCTCCACTCGGAGTAGTTTCCAACTTAGGAGATTACGGGGTCGCAGCTAAGCCCCGGAGTGGGAGGATTGCTCTCCACTCGGAGTAGTTTTTAACTTAGGCGATTACGGGGTCGCAGCTAAGCCCCCGAGTGGGAGGATTGCTCTCCACTCGGAGTAGTTTTTAACTTAGGCGATTACGGGATCACAGCTAAGCCCCAGAGTGGGAGGATTGCTCTCCACTCAGAGGATTTTTAACTTAGGCAATTACAGGGTCGCAGGTAAGCCCCCGAGTGGGAGGATTGCTCTCCACTCGGAGTAGTTTTTAACTTAGGCGATTACGGGGTCGCAGCTAAGCCCCTGAGTGGGAGGATTTCTCTCCACTCGGAGTAGTTTTTAACTTAGGCGAATCGGGTTCGCAGATAAGCCTCAGAGTGAGAGGATTGCTCTCCACTCGGAGTAGTTTTTAACTTAGGCAAATCGGCTTCGCAGCTAAGCCCCTGAGTGGGAGGATTGCTCTCCACTCAGAGTAGTTTTTAAGTTAGGCGAATCGGGTTCGCAACTATATAAGCCCCCGTGTGGGAGGATTGCCCTCCACTCGGAGTAGTTTTTAACTTAGGCGAATCGTGTTCGCAGCTAAGCCACCCACTGGGGGAGTTGAACACATATGTTCAGAATGATCATTAAGATACTGTAAAAATCTTGTCTTTGATAAGCAAACCAAATGATTCTTATTAAAAATCGTCGACTCGAGTGTTTAGGTATAAAAACGGCGGACTAGATCCGCATTCCACGAGCGTGGCTCATCTTCGTTCGTGGCTACGTTGTAGAGGTGATAGGCCCCGTTTTGGAGCACCTTGGTGATGACGAAGGGACCTTCCCAGGCCGGAGCAAGCTTGTGAGGTCGTTTCTGATGTACTCAGAGTACCAGATCTCCTTCTTGGAACGCTCGACCTCTGACATTGCGGGCATGGAATCGATACAAGTCTTGCTGATAGATGGTTGACCTGATGAAAGCCATCTCACGTTCTTCCTCCAAAAGATCAACTGCGTCTTGGCATGCTTGTTTAGCTTCAGCTTCTGAGAAAAGTTCCACTCGGGGAGCATTGTGCAATAAGTTGCTCGGAAGCACAGCCTCGGTGCCATACAACATGAAGAAAGGGGTTCGGTCAGTCGAGCGGTTTGGAGTTGTTCTCAGTCCCCATAAGACAGGCGACAATTTAGTTACCCAAGCTCTAGAGGGATGCTTGAGATCGCGCATCAGTCAGGGTTTCAGCCCTTGAAGTATCAAGCCATTCACCCTTTCTGCCTGCCCATTCGACTGTGGATGCGCAACAGATGCGTAGTCCACCCGAGTGCCTTGGGAAGCGCAGAATGCTCTGAACTCATCACAATCAAAGTTGGAGCCATTATCTGTGATAATACTGTGAGGTACTCCATATCTGAAAATCAGTTCTCTGATGAAACTGATGGCAGTGCTTGAATCAAGATTCTTGATAGGCTTGGCTTCGATCCATTTAGTGAAATTGTCGACTGCTATAAGCAAATGAGTGAAACCACTTCTGTCGGTCTTGAAGGGTCAGACCATATCCAACCCCCAAATGAAAAATGGTCGGACGAGTGGAGTAGTCTCAAGGCAGATGCAGGCTTGTGAGACATGTTTGAGTAGAACTGACAACCTTCGCACTTGTCGACTATATATTTTGCCATCTCATTTGCTCGCGGCCAGTAGAATCCCGCTCGGTATGCTTTGGCCATGATGGTACGAGAGGACGCATGGTGACCACATGTCCCCTAGTGGATATCAATGAGAATCATTCGATCTTCTTCAGGTTTAATACACCGCTGAGCAACTCCAGTAACACTCTCTCTGTAGAGCTATCCACCTATCATGGTAAAGGCTTTGGATCGACGGACAATCTGACGGGCCTCATCTTCATCCTCCGGAAGCTCCTTCCTGAGCAGATACGCAATCTATATCACCGTCCAATCAGGGGTGATGACCAAAACCTCCATGATCAGGTCGACCATGGTTGGGACTTCAATCTCAGTCGGATCGGTAGAACTTTTCGATTGCGGGGGCTCTTCTGTGAAAGGATCCTCTTGAACTAACGGGGAATGGAGATGCTCCAAGAACATATTGTTGGGGATAGGCTTCCGAGTGGAACCTAACTTCACCAAGTCATCTTCTGCTTGATTCTTGATTCGGGATATGTGGTGGAGCTCTAACCCCTCAAACTTCTTTTCCAATTTTCTTACTGCATTGCAATAACCAGTCATAGCTGGGCTCCTGATGTCCCACTCCTTCATCACTTGATTGACCACTAAATCTGAGTCGTCGTAAACCATCAGGCGACAGACACCGAGTGAAATGGCCATATGCAACCCATACAAAAGTGCCTCATATTCAGCTTCGTTGTTGGAGGAATCAAAGTGAATCTGGAGAACATAACTGAGTTTGTTGCCTCGAGGAGATACCAAGACTACTCCAGCACTAGAACTATTCAGCATTTTGGACCCATCAAAGAACATAGTCCAATGTTCCGAGTGAATCTGAGTTGGTTGTCGCTGCTCAATACACTCGGCCAGGAAATGTGCTATTGCTTGGGACTTGATTGCTTTCTTTGCCTCAAACTTGATACCCAACGGAAGGAGTTCAATCGCCCATTTTGCCACTCGACCAGTTGCATCTCTATTGTTCAGAATTTCTGACAATGGAGCGTCGCTGACGAATGAAACTGAGTGATCTGAAAAGTAGTGTGCAACTTTCTTCACAGTCAAGTAGATTCCATAGACAAGCTTCTAATAATGCGGATATCTCTACTTGGACGGAGTCAAGACTTCAGAAATATAATATACTGGGCGTCGAACTTTGTAGGCTTTGCCTTCTTCTTCCCGCTCGATGCTACCGCTTGAGCATGCATTGGTTTTCCCTAGAAGAGGAAAGGGTGATGCAGCACAATAGCGTAAGTATTTCCCTCGGTTTTTGAGAACCAAGGTATCAATCCAGTAGGAGGTAACACACAAGTCACCTAGTACCTGCACAAACAAACAAGAACCTCGCAACCAACGCGATAAAGGGGTTGTCAATCCCTTCACGGTCACTTATGAAAGTGAGATCTGATAAAGATAATAAGATAAATATTTTTCGTATTTTTATGATATAGATTGGAAAATAAAGATTGCAAAATAAACGGTAATAGAAATAGAAAATTAATATGGAAATAATATGATGGAAGATAGACCCGAGGGCCATAGGTTTCACTAGTGGCTTCTCTCAAGATAGCAAATTCTACGGTGGGTGAACAAATTACTGTCGAGCAATTGATAGAAAAGCGAATACTTATGAGAATATCTAGGCATGATCATGTATATAGGCATCACATCCGCGACAAGTAGACCGAAACGATTCTGCATCTACTACTATTACTCCACACATCGACCGCTATACAACATGCATCTAGAGTATTAAGTTCATAAGAATAGAGTAACGCATTAGGCAAGATGACATGATGTAGAGGGATCAACTCAAGCAATATGATATAAACCCCATCATTTTATCCTCGATGGCAACAATACAATACGTGCCTTGTGCCACCTCTTGAGCACTGCGTTGGTTTTCCCTTGAAGAGGAAAGGGTGATGCAGCAAAGTAGCGTAAGTATTTCCCCCAGTTTTTGAGAACCAAGCTATCAATCCAGTAGGAGGCCACGCACGAGTCCCAAGCACCTACACAAACAAATAAATCCTCGCATCCAACGCGATAAGGGGTTGTCAATCCCTACATGGTCACTTACGAGAGTGAGATCTGATAAATATGATAAGATAATATTTTTGGTATTTTTTAAGATAGAGATGCAAAGTAAAATAAAAGGCAGTACAAATAACTAAGTGTTGGAAGATTAATATGATGAAAAATAGACCCGGGGGCCATAGATTTCACTAGTGGCTTCTCTCAAGAGCATAAGTATTTACGGTGGGTGAACAAATTACTGTTGAGCAAGTGACATAATTGAGCATAGTTATGAGAATATCTAGGTATGATCATGTATATAGGCATCACGTCCGAGACAAGTAGACCGACTCCTGCCTGCATCTACTACTATTACTCCACACATCGACCGCTATCCAGCATGCATCTAGAGTATTAAGTTCATAAGAACAGAGTAACGCTTTAAGCAAGATGACATGATGTAGAGGGATAAACTCATGCAATATGATATAAACCCCATCTTGTTATCCTCGATGGAAACAATACAATATGTGCCTTGCTGCCCCTGCTATCACTGGGAAAGGACACCGTAAGATTGCCCAAAGCTAAGCACTTCTCTCATTGAAAGAAAGATCAATCTAGTAGGCCAAACCAAACTGATAATTCGAAGAGACTTGCAAAGATAACCAATCATACATAAAAGAATCCAGAGAAGATTCAAATATTGTTCATAGATAAACTTGATCATAAACCCACAATTCATTGGTCTCAACAAAGACACCGCAAAAGAATATTACATCGAATAGATCTCCACGAGAGAGGGGGAGAACATTGTATTGAGATCCAAAAAGAGAGAAGAAGCCATCTAGCTAATAACTATGGACCCATAGGTCTGAAGTAAACTACTCACACTTCATCGGAGGGGATATGGTGTTGATGTAGAAGCCCTCCGTGACCGATGCCCCCTCCGGCGGAGCTCCGGAAAGGTCCCAAGATGGGATCTCGTGGATACAGAAAGTTACGGCGATGGAATTAGGGTTTTGGCTCCGTGTCTGGTAGTTTGGGGGTACATAGGTATATATAGGAGGAAGGAGTACGTCGATGGAGCAACAGGGGGCCCACGAGGGTGGAGGGCGCGCCCCCTACCTCGTGGCCTCCTGGTTGATGTCTTGACGTAGGGTCTTAGTCCTCTGGATCACGTTCGTTCCAAAAATCACGTTCCCGAAGGTTTCATTCCATTTGGACTCCGTTTGATATTCTTTTTCTGCGAAACTCTGAAATAGGCAAAAAACAACTCTGGGCTGGGCCTTCGCTTAATACGTTAGTCCCCAAAATAATATAAAAATGTATAATAAAGCCCAATAATGTCCAAAACAGAATATAATATAGCATGGAACAATCAAAAATTATAGATACGTTGGAGACGTATCAAGCATCCCCAAGCTTAATTCCTGCTCGTCCTCGAGTAGGTAAATGATAAAAACAGAATTTTTGATGTGGAATGCTACTTTGCATAATTTCAATGTAATTCTTCTTAATTGTGGTATGAATATTCAGATCCGAAAGATTCAAGATAAAATTTCAATATTGACATAAAAATAATAATACTTCAAGCATACTAACTAAGCAATTATGTCCTCTCAAAATAACATGGCCAAAGAAAGTTCATCCCTCCCCGCAAAAAAAAAAGAAAGTTCATCCCTACAAAATCATATAGTTTAGTCATGCTCCATTTTCGTCACACAAGAATGCTCTCATCATGCACAACCCCGATGAGAAGCCAAGCAATTGTTTCATACTTTAGTAATCTCAAACTTTTTCAATCTTCACGCAGTACATGAGCGTGAGCCATGGATATAGCACTATGGGAGGAATAGAATATAATGATGGGGGTTATGTGGAGAGGACAAAAAAGGGAGAAAGTCTCACATCAACGAGGCTAATCAAGGAGCTATGGAGATGCCCATCAATTGATGTTAATGTAAGGAGTTGGGATTGCCATGCGACGGATGCACTAGAGCTATAAATATATGAAAGCTCAACAAAAGAAACTAAGTGGGTGTGCATCCAACTTGCTTGCTCACGAAGACCTAGGGCATTTGAGGAAGCCCATTGTTGGAATATACAAGCCAAGTTCTATAATGAAAATTTCCCACTAGTATATGAAAGTGACAAAACAAAAGATTTTCTATCATGAAGATTATGGTGCTACTTTGAAGCACAATTGTGGTAAAAAGGATAGTAACATTGTCCCTTCTCTCTTTTTCTCTCATTTTTTGGGCCTTTCTCTTTTTTCCTCACTTGGGACAATGCTCTAGAAAATGATGATCATCACACTTCTATTTATTTACAACTCGATACTAGAACAAAGTAGGACTCAATATGAATGCCTCCGTCGATGTACCGGGATATGAAATAAAGCAAGAGTGACATGTATGAAAGGATTATGAATGGTGGCTTTGTTGGGGATTGTAGCAATAATTCAAAAAATTTCCTACGTGTCACCAAGATCAATCTATGGAGAGACTAGCAACGAGAGAGAGGAGTGCATCTTCATACCCTTGAAGATCGCTAAGCGGAAGCGTTCAAGAGAACGGGGTTGATGGAGTCGTACTCGTCGTGATCCAAATCACCGATGATCCTAGCGCCGAATGGACGGCACCTCCATGTTCAACACACGTACGGAGTGGAGACGTCTCCTCCTTCTTGATCCAGCAAGGGGGGAAGGAGAAGTTGGTGGAGATCCAGCAGCACGACAGCGTGGTGGTGGAAGTAGCGGGATCCCGGCAGGGCTTCGCCAAGCACAAGCGGGGAGGAAGAGGTGTCACGAGAGGGAGGGAGGCGCCAGGGCTTCAGGTGTGGCTGACCTCCGTCCCCTCCACTATATATAGGGGCCTAGGGGGGGCACCGGCCCCTTGTAGATCCCATCTAGGGAGGGGGCGGCAGCCCTAGGGGTGGCTTGGCCTCCAAGCCAAGTGGAGGCCCCCCACCCCTTAGGGTTTCCAACCCTAGGTGCATGGGAGGCCCAAGGGGGGCACACCAGCCCACCAGGGGCTGGTTCCCACGCCCCTTCAGCCCATGGGGCCCTCCGGGATAGGTGGCCCCACCTGGTGGACCCCTGAGACCCTTCCGATGGTCCCGATACAATACCGATGACTCCCGAAACTCTCCCGGTGGCCGAAACTAGACTTCCTATATATAAATCTTTACCTCTGGACCATTCAGGAACTCCTCGTGACGTCCGGGATCTCATCTGGGACTCTGAACAACTTTCGGTTAACCTCATACTAATATCTCTACAACTCTAGCGTCACCGAACCTTAAGTGTGTAGACCCTATGGGTTCGGGAGACATGTAGACATGACCGAGATAACTCTCCGGTCAATAACCAACAGCGGGATCTGGATACCCATGTTGGCTCCCACATGCTCCACGATGATCTCATCGGATGAACCATGATGTCGAGGATTGAATCAATCCCGTATTCAATTCCCTTTGTCTATCGGTACGATACTTGCCCGAGATTCGATCGTCGGTATCCCGATACCTCGTTCAATCTCGTTACCGGCAAGTCTCTTTACTCGTTCCGTAACACATCATCCCGTGATCAACTCCTTGGTCACATTGTGCACATTATGATGATGTCCTACCGAGTGGGCCCAGAGATACCTCTCCGTTTACACGGAGTGACAAATCCCAGTCTCGATTCGTGCCAACCCAACAGACACTTTCGGAGATACCCGTAGCGCACCTTTATAGCCACCCAGTTACGTTGTGGCGTTTGGTACACCCAAAGCATTCCTACGGTATCCGGGAGTTGCACAATCTCATGGTCTTAGGAAATGATACTTGACATTAGAAAAGCTTTAGCAGACGAACTATACGATCTTGTGCTAGGCTTAGGATTGGGTCTTGTCCATCACATCATTCTCCTAATGATGTGATCCCATTATCAATGACATCCAATGTCTATGGTCAGGAAACCATGACCATCTATTGATCAACGAGCTAGTCAACTAGAGGCTTACTAGGGACATGTTGTGGTCTATGTATTCACACATGTATTACGGTTTCCGGTTAATACAATTATAGCATGAACAATAGACAATTATCATGAACAAGGAAATACAATAATAACCATTTTATTATTGCCTCTAGGGCATATTTCCAACAGTCTCCCGCTTGCACTAGAGTCAATAATCTAGTTCACATCACTTTGTGATTGTAATGAATCCAACACCCATGGGGTATGTTCATATCTTGCTTGTGAGAGAGGTTTATCAGTCAATGGGTCTGAACCTTTCAGATCCATGTGTGCTTTACAAATCTCTATGTCATCTTGTAGATGCAGCTACCACGCGCTACTTCGAGCTATTCCGAATAACTGTTCTACTATACGAATCCGGTTTACTACTCAGAGTCATCCAGATTAGTGTCAAAGTTTGCATTGACGTAACCCTTTACGACAAACTCTTTTACCACCTCCATAATCGAGAAAATTCCTTAGTCCACTAGTTACTAAGGATAAGTTCGACCGCTGTTGTGTGATCCATTCCTGGATCACTCTTGTACCCCTTGACTGACTCATGGCAAGGCACACTTCAGGTGCAGTACACAGCATAGCATACTGTAGAGCCTACGTCTAAAGCATAGGGGACGACCTTCGTCCTTTCTCTCTCTTCTGCCGTGGTCAGGTCTTGAGTCTTACTCAATACTCACACCTTGTAACACAACCAAGAACTCCTTCTTTGCTGATCTATTTTGAACTCCTTCAAAATCTTGTCACGGTATGTATTCATTTGAAAGTACTATTAAGCGTTTTTGATCTATCTTTATAGATCTTGATGCTCAATGTTCAAGTAGCTTAATCCAGGTTTTCCATCGAAAAACACTTTTCAAATAACCCCGCATGCTTTCCGGAAATTCTACATCATTTTGATCAACAATATGTCAACAACATATACTCATCAAAAATTCTATAGTGCTCCCACTCACTTCTTTGGAAATACAAGTTTCTCATAAACTTTGTATAAACCCAAAATCTTTGATCGTCTCATCAAAGCGTACATTCCAACTCTGAGATGCTTACCCCAGTCCTTAAAAGGATTGTTGGAGCTTTGCATACTTGTCAGCATCTTTCAGGATTGACAAAACCTTATGGTTGTATCACATACAACCTTTCCTCAAGAAAAATGTCGAGGAAACAATGTTTTGACATCCTATCTGCAAGATTTCATAAATAATGCAGTAACTGCTAACATAATTCCAACAGACTCTTAGCATCGCTACGAGTGAGAAAGTCTCATCGTAGTCAACTCCTTGAACTTGTCATGAAACATCTTAACGACAAGTCGAGCTTTCTTAATGGTGACACTTACCATCATTGTCTGTCTTCCTTTTAAAATCCATCTGCACCTAACAGCCTTACGACCATCAAGTAGTTCCTTCAAAGTCTATACTTTGTTTTATACATGGATCCTCTCTCGGATTTTATGGCCTCGAGCCATTCGTCGGAATCCGGGCCCACCATCGCTTCTCCATAGCTCGTAGGTTCATTGTTGTCTAGCAACATGACTTCCAAGATAGGATTACATACCACTCTGAAGTAGTACACATCCTTGTCGACCTATGAGGTTTGGTAGTGACTTGATCTGAAGTTTCATGATCACTATCATAAGCTTCCACTTCAATTGGTGTAGGTGCCAGAGGAACAACTTCCTGTGCCCTGCTACACACTAGTTGAAGTGACGGTTCAATAACCTCATCAAGTCTCCACCATCCTCCCACTCAATTCTTTCGAGAGAAACTTTTCCTCAAGAAAGACCCGTTTCTAGAAACAATCACTTTTGCTTCCAGATCTTAAATAGGAGGTATACCCAACTATTTTTGGGTATTCTATGAAGATGCATTTATCCGCTTTGGGTTCGAGTTTATCAGCCTGAAACCTTTTCACATAAGCATCGCAGCCCCAAACTTTTAAGAAACGACAGCTTAGGTTTCTCTAAACCTATAGTTCATACGGTGTCGTCTCAATGGAATTGTGTGGTGCCCTATTTAAAGTGAATGTGGTTGTCTCTAATGCCTAACCCATAAATGAGAGTGGTAATTCGATAAGAGACATCATGGTATGCACCATATCCAATAGGGTGTGGTTATGATGTTCGGACACACCATCAGACTATGGTGGTCCAGGCGGTATTAGTTGTGAAATAATTTCCACAATGTCTTAATTGTGTGCCAAACTCGTAACTCAGATATTCATCTCTATGATCATATCATAGACATTTTATCATCTTGTCACGACGATCTTCAACTTCACTCTGAAATTACTTGAACCTTTCAATAATTCAGACTTGTGTTTCATCAAGTAAATATACTCAGCATCTACTCAAATCATCTGTGAAGTAAGAACATAAAGATATCCACTGCGTGCCTCAACACTTATTGGACTGCACACATCAATATGTATTACTTCCAACAAGTTGCTTTCTTGTTCCATCTTACTGAAAACGAGGCCTTTCAGTCATCTTGCCCATGTGGTATGATTTGCATGTCTCAAGTGATTCAAAATCAAGTGAGTCCAAACGATCCATCTGCATGGAGTTTCTTCATGCATATTTGCCAATAGACATGGTTCGCATGTCTCAATCTTTTCAAAATGAGTGAGTCCAAAGATCCATCAACATGGAGCTTCTTCATGCGTTTTATACCAATATGACTCAAATGGCAGTGCCACAAGTATGTGGTACTATCATTACTATCTTATATCTTTTGGCATGAACATGTGTATCACTACGATCGAGATTCAATGAACCATTCATTTTAGGTGCAAGACCATTGAAGGTATTATTCAAATAAACAGAGTAACCATTATTCTCCTTAAATGAATAACCGTATTGTGATAAACATAATCCAATCATGTCTATGCTCAACGCAAACACCAAATAACAATTATTTAGGTTTAACACCAATCTCGATGGTAGAGGGAGCATGCGATGCTTGATCATATCAACCTTGGAAACACTTCCAACACATATTGTAATCTCATCTTCAGCTAGTCTCCGTTTATTCCGTAGCCTTTTATTTCGAGTTACTAACACTTAGCAACTGAATCGGTATTTTAATACCCTGGTGCTACTAGGAGTACTAGTAAAGTACACATATATCCGAAATACTTCTGTCGACCTTGCCAGCCTTCTCATCTACCAAGTATCTAGGGTAGTTCCGCTTTAGTGACCGTTCCCCTCATTATAGAAGCACTTAGTCTGGGGTTTGGTTCAACCTTGGGTTTCTTCACTAGAGCAACAACTGATTTGCCGTCTCATGAAGTATCCCTTCTTTCCATTGCCCTTCTTGAAACTAGTGGTTTAACCATCAACAATTGATGCTCCTACTTGATTTCTACTTTCGCGGCGTCAAACATCGCGAGTTGCTCAAGGATCATCATGTCTAACCCTGATATGTTATAGTTCATCACGAAGCTCCAATAGCTTGGTGGCAGTGACTATGGAGAACCATCACTATCTCATCTGGAAGATTAACTCCCACTCGATTCAAGCGATTGCAGTACTCAGACAATCTGAGCACATGCTCAACGATTGAGTTTTTCTCCCTTAGTTTGCAGGCTTAAGAAACTTGTCAGAGGTCTCATACCTCTTGACGTGGGAACTAGTCTAAAATTCCAATTTCAGTCTTTGGAACATCTCATATGTTATGCGACGTTTCAAAACGTCTTTGGTGCCACAATTCTAAACCGTTAGCATTATGCACTGAACTATCACGTAGTCATCAAAACGTGTATGTCAGATGTTTTCCAACATCCACAACCGACGCTCGAGGTTCAGCTCATTGAGCGGTGCATTAAGGACATAATCCTTCTGCGCTGCAATGAGGACAATCCTCAGTTTACGGACCCAGTCCGCATAATTGCTACTATCAACTTTCAACTAAATTTTCTCTAGGAACATGTCTAAAACAGTAGAACTATAGCGCAAGCTACGACATAATTTGCAAAGACCATTTGACTATGTTCATGATAATTAAGTTCATCTAATCAAATTATTTAATGAACTCCCGCTTAGATAGACATCCCTCTAGTCATCTAAGTCATACATGATCCAAGTCAACTAAGCCGTGTCCGATCATCACATGAGACGGACTAGTCATCATCGGTGAACATCTTCATGTTGATCGTATCCACTATACGACTCATGTTTGACCTTTCGGTCTTCCGTGTTCCGAGGCCATGTTTGTACATGCTAGGCTCATGAAGTTAACCTAAGTGTATTGCGTGTGTAAATCTGGCTTACACCCGTTGTATGCGAACGTTAGAACCTATCACACCCGATCATCACGTGGTGCTTCGGAACAACGGACCTTAGCAATGGTGCACAGTTAGGGGGAACACTTTCTTGAAATTTTAGTGAGGGATCATCTTATTTATGCTACCGTCGTTCTAAGCAAATAAGATGTAAACATGACAAACATCACATGCAAATCATAAAGTGACATGATATGGCCAATATCATCTTGCGCCTTTGATCTCCATCTTCGAGGCGCGGCATGAACACCATCGTCACCGGCATGACACCATGATCTCCATCATCGTGTCTTCATGAAGTTGCCTCGCCAACTATTACTTCTACTACTATGGCTAACGGTTAGCAATAAAGTAAAGTAATTACATGACGTTTATGTTGACACGTAGGTCATAAATAAATTAAGACAACTCCTATGACTCCTGCCGGTTGTCATACTCATCGACATGCAAGTCGTGATTCCTATTACAAGAACATGATCAATCTCATACATCACATAAATCATTCATCACATCTTTTTGGCCATATCACATCACACGACATATGCTGCAAAAACAAGTTAGACGTCCTCTAATTGTTGTTGCAAGTTTTTACGTGGCTGCTATAGGTTTCTAGCAAGAACGTTTCTTACCTACGCCAAAACCACAATGTGATATGCCAATTTCTATTTACCCTTCATAAGGACCCTTTTCATCGAATCCGATCCGATTAAAGTGGGAGAGACAGACACCCGCTAGCCACCTTATGCAACTAGTGCATGTCAGTCAGTGGAACCAGTCTCACATAAGCGTACATGTAAGGTCGATGCGGGCCGCTTCATCCCACGATGCCGCCGAATCAAGATAAGACTAGTAACGACAAGTAAATTGACAAAATCGACGCCCACAACAACTTGTGTTCTACTCGTGCATAGAAACTACGCATAGACCTAGCTCATGATGCCACTGTTGGGGATCGTAGCAATAATTCAAAAAATTTCCTACGTGTCACCAAGATCAATCTATGGAGAGACTAGCAACTAGAGAGAGGAGTGCATCTTCATACCCTTGAAGATCGCTAAGCGGAAGCGTTCAAGAGAACGGGGTTGATGGAGTCGTACTCGTCGTGATCCAAATCACCGATGATCCTAGCACCGAACGGACGGCACCTCCGCGTTCAACACACGTACGGAGCGGAGACGTATCCTCCTTCTTGATCCAGCAAGGGGGGAAGGAGAAGTTGATGGAGATCCAGCAGCACGACGGCGTGGTGGTGGAAGTAGCGGGATCCCGGCAGGGCTTCGCCAAGCACAAGCGGGGAGGAAGAGGTGTCCCGGGAGGGAGGGAGGTGCCAGGGCTTCTGGTGTGGCTGCCCTCCCTCCCCTCCACTATATATAGGGGCCTAGGGGGGCGCTGGCCCCTTGTAGATCCCATCTAGGGAGGGGGGCGGCAGCCCTAGGGGTGGCTTGGCCTCCAAGCCAAGTGGAGGCGCCCCACCCCTTAGGGTTTCCAACCCTAGGCGCATGGGAGGCCCAAGGGGGGGTGCACCAGCCCACCAGGGGCTGGTTCCCACGCCCCTTCAGCCCATGGGGCCCTCCGGGATAGGTGGCCCCACCCGGTGGACCCCCGGGACCCTTCCGGTGGTCCCGGTACAATACCGATGACTCCCGAAACTCTCCCGGTGGCCGAAACTGGACTTCCTATATATAAATCTTTACCTCCGGACCATTCCGGAACTCCTCGTGACATCCGGGATCTCATCCGGGACTCCGAACAACTTTCGGTTAACCGCATACTAATATCTCTACAACTCTAGCGTCACCGAACCTTAAGTGTGTAGACCCTATGGGTTCGGGAGACATGTAGACATGACCGAGATAACTCTCCGGTCAATAACCAACAGCGGGATCTGGATACCCATGTTGGCTCCCACATGCTCCACTATGATCTCATCGGATGAACCACGATGTCGAGGATTCAATCAATCCCGTATTCAATTCCCTTTGTCTATCGGTACGATACTTGCCCAAGATTCGATCGTCGGTATCCCAATACCTCGTTCAATCTCGTTACCGGCAAGTCTCTTTACTCGTTCCGTAACACATCATCCCGTGATCAACTCCTTGGTCACATTGTGCACATTATGATGATGTCCTACCGAGTGGGCCTAGAGATACCTCTCCGTTTACACGGAGTGACAAATCCCAGTCTCGATTCGTGCCAACCCAACAGACACTTTCGGAGATACCCGTAGTGCACCTTTATAGCCACCCAGTTACTTTGTGGCGTTTGGTACACCCAAAGCATTCCTACGGTATCCGGGAGTTGCACAATCTCATGGTCTAAGGAAATGATACTTGACATTAGAAAAGCTTTAGCAGATGAACTATACGATCTTGTGCTAGGCATAGGATTGGGTCTTGCCCATCACATCATTCTCCTAATGATGTGATCCTGTTATCAATGACATCCAATGTCCATGGTCAGGAAACCATGACCATCTATTGATCAACGAGCTAGTCAACTAGAGGCTTACTAGGGACATGTTGTGGTCTATGTATTCACACATGTATTACGGTTTCCGGTTAATACAATTATAGCATGAACAATAGACAATCATCATGAACAAGGAGATACAATAATAACCATTTTATTATTGCCTCTAGGGCATATTTCCAACAGGCTTTGCCATAAATACTTTGTCAACTACATGATCATGCAAAGCAATATGACAATGATGAACGTGTCATGATAAATAGAATGGTGGAAAGTTGCATGGCAATATATCTCGGAATGGCTATGGGATTGCCATAATAGGTAGGTATGGTGGCTGTTTTGAGGAAGATATAAGGAGGTTTATGTGTGAAAGAGCATATCATATCACAGGGTTTGGACTCACCGGCGAAGTTTGCACCAACTCTCAATGTGAGAAAGGGCAATGCACGGTACCGAAGAGGCTAGCAATGATGGAAAGGTGAGAGTGCATATAATCCATGGACTCAACATTAGTCATAAAGAACTCACATACTTATTGCAAAAATCAACAAGTAATCAAAAACCAAGCACTACGCGCATGCTACTAGGGGGATAGATTGGTATGAAAAGACCATCGCTCGTCCCCGACCGCCACTCATAAGGAGGACAATCAAAGAACACCTCATGTTTCAAATTTGTCACATAACATCTACCATACGTGCATGCTATGGGACTTACAAACTTTAACACAAGTTTTTTTCAAATTCACAACTACTCAACTAGCACAACTTTGATATCACTACCTCCATGTCTCAAAACAATCATCAAGCATTAAACTTCTCTTAGTATTCAACACACTCATAAGAAAGTTTTTACTAATCTTGAATACCTAGTATATTAGGATTATTTAAGTAAATTACCATGCTATTTAAGACTCTCAAAATAATCTAAGTGAAGCATGAGAGAATAATAGTTTCTATAAAACCAAACCACCACCGTGCTCTAAAAGATATAAGTGAAGTACTAGAGCAAAAACTATATAACTCAAAAGATATAAGTGAAGCACATAGAGTATTCTAATAATTTCCAAATCATGTGTGTCTCTCTCAAAAGGTGTATACAGCAAGGATGATTGTGGTAAACTAAAAATAAAAGACTCAAATCATACAAGAAGCTCCAAGCAAAACACATATCATGTGGTGAACAAAAATATAGCTCCAAGTAAAGTTACCGATGGAAGTAGACGAAAGAGGGAATGCCTTCTGAGGGGATGCCTTCTGGGGCATCCCCAAGCTTTGGCTTTTAGGTGTCCTTAGATTATCTTGGGGTGCCATGGGCATCCCCAAGCTTAGGCTCTTGCTACTCCTTGTTCCATAATCCATCAAATCTTTCACCCAAAACTTGAAAACTTCACAACACAAAACTTAACAAAAAATCTCGTGAGCTCCGTTAGCAAAAGAAAACAAAACACCACTTCAAGGTACTGTAATGAACTCATTATTTATTTATATTGGTGTTAAACCTACTGTATTCCAACTTCTCTATGGTTTATAAACTATTTTACTAGCCATAGATTCATCAAAATAAGCAAACAACACACGAAAAACAGAATCTGTCAAAAACAGAAAAGTCTGTAGTAATCTGTAACTAACACAAGATCTGGAACCCCAAAAATTCTAAAATAAATTGATGGACGTGAGGAATTTATCTATTAATCATCTGCAAAAATAATTAACTAAATATCACTTTCCAAATAAAAATGGCAGCAATTCTCGTGAGCGCTAATGTTTCTGTTTCTTACAGCAAGATTAAAAAGACTTTCCCTAAGTCTTTCCAACGGTTTTTCTACTTGGCAAAAACACTAATTAAACACAAAAAACACAACCAAAACAGAGGCTAGATAAATTATTTATTACTAAACAGGAGAAAAAAGCAAGGAATAAAAATAAAATTGGGTTTCCTCCCAACAAGCGCTATCGTTTAACGCCCCTAGCTAGGCATAAAAAGCAAGGATAGATCTAGGTATTGCCATCTTTGGTAGGCAATCCATAAGTGGATCTCATAATATATTCATAATGTAATTTAATTTTCTTTCTAGGGAAGAGTTCCATGCCTTACCTTAACGGAAATTGGAATCTAATATTCCCTTCCTTCATATCAATAATTGCACCAATCGTTCTAAGGAAAGGTCTACCAAGAATAATAGGACATGAAGGATTGCAATCTATGTCAAGAATAATAAAATCTACGGGCACATAATTCCTATTTGCAACAATAAGAACATCATTAATTCTTCCCATAGGTTTTTTAATAGTGAAATCCGCAAGGTGCAAGTTTAAAGAGTAATCATCAAAATCACGGAAACCTAGCAAATCACACAAAGTCTTTTGAATCGTCGAAACAATAGCACCCAAATCACACAAAGCATAAAATTCATCATCTTTAATTTTAATTTTAATAGTAGGTTCCCACTCATCATAAAGTTTTCTAGGGATAGAAACTTCCAACTCAAGTTTTTCTTCATAAGATTGCATCAAAGCATCAACGATATGTTTAGTAAAAGCTTTATTTTGACTATAAGCATGAGGAGAATTTAGCATGGATTGCAACAAGGAAATACAATCTATCAAAGAGCAATTATCATAATTAAATTCCTTGAAATCCAAAATAGTGGGTTCATTAATATCTAAAGTTTTGATCTCTTCAATCCCACTTTTACCAATTTTTGCATTAAGATCTAAAAACTCCGAATTTTTGGAACGCCGTCTAGGTAAAGGTGGATGATATTCAGTCCCATCATTATCAAGATTCATATTGCAAAACAAATATTTAATAGGGGACGCATCAATAACTTTTAGATCTTCAAATTTATTATCATGGAAACTAGAAGAACACGCTTTTATAAAGCAATCTTTCTTTGCACGCATCCTAGCGGTTCTTTCTTTGCACTCATCAATGGAAATTCTCATGGCTTTGAGAGAATCATTGATATCATGCTTATGTGGAATAGATCTAAGTTTCAAAGAATCAGCATCAAGAGAAATTCTATCAACGTTCCTAGCCAACTCATCAATCTTAAGCGATTTTTCTTCAATCAAAGCATTGAAATTCTTTTGCGGAGTAATAAATTCTTTAATATTAGATTCAAAATTAGAGGGAATCTTATTATAATTTCCATCAGAATTGTTGTAGGAATTACCATAATTATTAGAGGAATTACTAGGATACGACCTAGGATTAAAGTTTCCTCTATACGCGTTGTTACCAAAATTATTCCTACCAACAAAATTCACATCCATAGATTCATTATTATTCTCAATCAAGGTATACAAAGACATATCATTAGGATCATAAGAAACACTTTTATTAGCAAATAATTTCATAAGTTCATCCATCTTTCCACTCAAAACATTAATTTCTTCTATCTCATGCACTTTCTTATTAGTAGATCTTTCAGTGTGCCATTGAGAATAATTAACCATAATATTATCTAGGAGTTTAGTAGCTTCTCCTAAAGTGATTTCCATAAAAGTGCCTCCCGCGGCCAAATCTAAAAGATTTCTAGAAGCAAAATTCAATCCAGCATAAAAATTTCGTATAATCATCCACAAATTCAAACCATGCGTAGGGCAATTACGTATCATTAATTTCATCCTCTCCCAAGCTTGTGCAACATCTTCATGATCAAGTTTCTTAAAATTGATAATATCGTTTCTAAGAGAGATGATCTTAGCGGGAGGAAAATACTTAGAGATAAAAGCATCTTTGCACTTATTCCAACAATCAATACTATTTTTAGGCAAATACGAAAACCAAGCTTTAGCACGATCTCTAAGCGAAAAAGGAAATAGCTTCAATTTAGCAATATAATTATCCACATCTTTATTCTTTTGTATATCACACAAATCAATGAAGCTATTTAGATGGGTAGTGGCATCTTCACTAGGAAGGCCGGCGAATTGATCTTTCATGACAAGATTCAACAAAGCAGCATTGATTTCACAAGATTTAGTATCGGTAAGAGGAGCAATCGGAGTGCCAAGGAAATCATTGTTGTTGGTATTGGTGAAGTCACACAATTTAGTATTATCTTGAGCCATCGTGACAAGCAAGCAACCCAACACACGAGCAAACAAGAGATGGGCAAAAAAGAGGCAAATAGAGAAAGAGAGGGAGGATGGAGAGAGAGAGGGCGAATAAAATGGCAAGGGTGAAGTGGGGGAGAGGAAAACGAGAGACAAATGTCAAATAATGTAATGCGGGAGATAAGGGTTTGTGATGGGTACTTGGTGTGTTGACTTTTGCGTAGACCTCCCCGGCAACGGTGCCAGAAATCCTTCTTGCTACCTCTTGAGCACTGCGTTGGTTTTCCCTTGAAGAGGAAAGGGTGATGCAGCAAAGTAGCGTAAGTATTTCCCTCAGTTTTTGAGAACCAAGGTATCAATCTAGTAGGAGGCCACGCACGAGTCCCTCGCACCTACACAAACAAATAAATCCTTGCAACCAACGCGATAAGGGGTTGTCAATCCCTACACGGTCACTTACGAGAGTGAGATCTGATAGATATGATAAGATAATATTTTTGATATTTTTTATGATAGAGATGCAAAGTAAAATAAAAGGCAATAAAAATAACTAAGTGTTGGAAGATTAATATGATGGAAAATAGACCCCGGGGCCATAGGTTTCACTAGTGGCTACTCTCAAGAGCATAAGTATTTACGGTGGGTGAACAAATTACTGTTGAGCAATTGCCAGAATTAAGCATAGTTATGAGAATATCTAGGTATGATCATGTATATAGGCATCACGTCTGAGACAAGTAGACCGACTCCTGCCTCCATCTACTACTATTACTCCACACATCGACCGCTATCCAGCATGCATCTAGAGTATTAAGTCATAAGAACAGAGTAACGCTTTAAGCAAGATGACATGATGTAGAGGGATAAACTCATGCAATATGATATAAACCCCATCTTGTTATCCTCGATGGCAACAATACAATACGTGCCTTTCTGCCCCTGCTGTCACTGGGAAAGGACACCGCAAGATTGAACCCAAAGCTAAGCACTTCTCCCATTGCAAGAAAGATCAATCTAGTAGGCCAAACCAAACTGATAATTCGAAGAGACTTGCAAAGATAACCAATCATACATAAAAGAATTCAGAGAAGATTCAAATATTGTTCATAGATAAACTTGATCATAAACCCACAATTCATCGGTCACAACAAACACACCGCAAAAGAAGATTACATCGAATAGATCTCCATGAGAGAGGGGGAGAACATTGTATTGAGATCCAAAAAGAGAGAAGAAGCCATCTAGCTAATAACTATGGACCCGTAGGTCTGAAGTAAACTACTCACACTTCATCGGAGGGGATACGGTGTTGATGTAGAAGCCCTCCGTGATCGATGCCCCCTCCGGTGCAGCTCCGGAAAAGGCCCCAAGATGGGATCTCGTGGATACGGAAAGTTACGGCGGTGGAATTAGGGTTTTGGCTCTGTGTATGGTAGTTGGGGGGGGGGGTACGTAGGTATATATAGGAGGAAGGAGTACGTCGGTGGAGCAACAGGGGGCCCACGAGGGTGGAGGGCGCACCCAGGGGGTAGGCGCGCCCCCTACCTCATGGCCTCCTGGTTGATGTCTTGACGTAGGGTCCAAGTCCTCTGGATCACGTTCGTTCCGAAAATCACGTCCCCGAAGGTTTCATTCCATTTGGACTCCGTTTGATATTGTTTTTCTGTGAAACTTTGAAATAGGCAAAAAAAAACAATTCTGGGTTGGGCCTCCGGTTAATAGGTTAGTCCCAAAAATAATATAAAAGTGTATAATAAAGCCCAATAATGTCCAAAACAGAATATAATATAGCATGGAACAATAAAAAATTATAGATACGTTGGAGACGTATCACCTTGCTGCCCCTGCTGTCACTGGGAAAGGACACCGCAAGATTGAACCCAAAGCTAAGCACTTCTCCCATTGCAAGAACAATCAATCTAGTAGGCCAAACTAAACTGATAATTCAAAGAGACTTGCAAAGGTATTTAAATCATGCATAAAAGATTTCAGAGAAGAATCAAATATTGTTCATATATAATCTTGATCATAAACCCACAATTCACCGGATCTCGACAAACACACCGCAAAAATAATTACATCGAATAGATCTCCAAGAGAATCGAGGATAACTTTGTATTGAGATCCAAAGAGAGAGAAGAAGCCATCTAGCTAATAACTATGGACCCGAAGGTCTGTGGTAAACAACTCACACATCATCGGAGAGGCTATGGTGTTGATGTAGAAGCCCTCCGTGATCGATTCCCCCTCCGGCAGAGCGCCGGAAAAGGCCCCAAGATGGGATCTCACGGGTACAGAAGGTTGCGGCGGTGAAAATAGGGTTTTGTGGTGCCCGTGGATGTTTTCAGGGTATATGGGTATATATAGGAGGAAGAAGTATGTCAGTGGAGCTGCGAGGGGCCCACAAGGGTGGGGGGCGCGCCTACGCCCCCCGGGCGCGCTTCCCTGCCTCGTGGCCTCCTCGCTTCTTTCTTGACGTCCACTCCAAGTCTCTTGGATCACGTTTGTTCCAAAAATAACTCTCCCAAAGGTTTCATTCCATTTGGATTCCGTTTGATATTCCTTTTCCGTGAAACACAGAAATAGGCAAAAAATAGCAATTTGCACTAGGCCTTTGGTTAGTAGGTTAGTCCCAAAAATAATATAAAAAGGTAAATTAAATCCCATTAAACATCCAAAATAGATAATATAATAGCATGGAACAATCAAAAATTATAGATACCTTGGAGATGTATCAAGCATTCCCAGGCTTAATTCCTGCTCGTCCTCGAGTAGGTAAATGATAAAAACAGAATTTTTGATGTGGAATGATACCTAGCATAATTCTCAATGTAATTTTCATTACTGGGGCATGAATGTTCAGATCCGAAAGATTCAATACAAAAGTTTAATATTGACATAAAAATAATAATATTTCAAGCATACTAACAAAGCAATCATGTCTTCTCAAAATAACATGGCCAAAGAAAGTTATCCCTACAAAATCATATAGTCTGGCTATGCTCTATCTTCACCACACAAAGTATTTAAATCATGCACAACCCCGATGACAAGCCAAGTAATTGTTTCATACTTGGTGTTCTCAAACTTTTTCAATCTTCACGCAA
Organism: Triticum urartu; assembly: GCF_003073215.2. NCBI lineage: Eukaryota > Viridiplantae > Streptophyta > Magnoliopsida > Poales > Poaceae > Triticum > Triticum urartu. The sequence continues at coordinate 482,936,885 of NC_053026.1, forward strand.
TATATGAGCGTGAGCCATGGACATACCACTATAGGTGGAATAGAATGGTGGTTGTGGAGAAGACAAAAGGAGAAGATAGTCTCACATCAACTAGGCGTATCAACGGGCTATGGAGATGCCCATCAATAGATATCAATGTGAGTGAGTAGGGATTGCCATGCAACGGATGCACTAGAGCTATGAATATGGAGGATGAAGTCCTCTATCCAGACTTCAGGGTCCGTGGTTCCGTCCTACGCCTCTATGTTAACCGGTTTGAATCCCTCTGGGAATTCGTGATCCAGCACCTCATCAGTGAAACATAAGGGGTGTGCGGCACCCCTATATTGGGATGCGCCATGGTGTTCGGACAGTTGTAGTATTCGGTGTTGGTTTTGTACCGTAGCGCGCTTCCTAGATCCATAGATGGATCTGGTCGCGCCGGGTTTTTGACGCAAGTTCTCACGTAGATCGTGTGTTGACTTATGCGCGACTTTGTTAGCCGCTCTATCGCGTTCACAAGGTGGTGGATCCGGCCGGCTGGCCGTATCACTCTTCGGCTGTATGGGCTCTAAGGCCTCATCGTCGAATTCCGGTAATAGCTTGCGCTTTGGATAGCTATTTTTATGGTAACTTCCACCATACTTTGTTACTTTGTTCCACTTGCTGTTGAGCATATCTTGTGCGACCTTGAGCCTTTGCTTCTGTTTCTTCAGGCTCCTCGCTGTGGCCATAAGCCTTCTGCGGAGGTTTTCTTGCTCCAAGTGCGTTTCCGGGATGATGTGTGCATCTTCGTCCGGACTGTTTTCTTCCCCAAACGGGGTTTGATGAGGCTTATCCTTGGCTTCGTTGTGTTCGGACGTCGGATCCGTACTATGTTTGCAGTTTGCACCTTGATCGTGCTCTGCCACCGGGGTGGTGCAGTCGTCGTTTCTTCTAGAGTCGACTGGGCTGTTATTTCCTCTTGCGCTGTTATCGCTGTTTTTGCTATGGCGGGACTTAGAGCGGCGCCGCTGACGTCGGCGCGTGGGTTGCTTGGAGGGGGCATCCTCCGCTGTCTCTTTGCCATTGCCCTCTCTGGGTGTATCCACCATGTATACGTCATGTGATGAAGTGGCGGTCCAGCGCCCTGTGGGCGGTGGTTCCTGTTTGTCTCCTGCATCGTCGTCCATACCGTCGATGTCTTCGGAGTCAAAGTCGAGCATATCGGTTAAGTCGTCGACAGTGGCTACTAAGTGAGTGGTGGGTGGGCAGCGAATTTCTTCGTCATCCACATCCCATTCTAGCCGGACATAGTTCGGCCAAGGTTCTCCTGACAGGGAGAGAGACCTTAATGAATTTAGCACATCTCCAAAAGGTGAGTGTTGAAAGATATCCGCGGAGGTGAACTCCATGACCGGTGCCCCGTCGGATTCGACAGGCACGGATGTAGGCGACTCGGAGTCCGTGGCCGGGGATAAATCCAGTGGTTCGGCGACGCGGCTCTCAAAAGGGGTGAAGTCAGTATCTGGCTCTATCGCCACCGAGAGTGCGGCCTCCATGGTGGGGTCTATCCCTCCGCTCTCGGATGGCACGACTTGCTCTGGATTAACGGCCAGAGTAGCTGCGGATGCGATCTCCCAAACACTGTCCAACAACAGAGTTATGTCTTGCTCGTCGCGACTGTGCGACGCGTCCAGCATGGGATCGAATCCGTCGAAGATCAAGTCTCTGCGGATGTCGGCCGTGTAGTTCAAGTTTCCAAATCTGACTTGATGGCCAGGGGCATAGCTTTCGATCTGCTCCAGATCGCCAAGCGAAATGGCCCGTAGTGCGAAGCCGCTGAATGCGAAGATCTGTCTGGGGAGGAAAGCCTCACCCTGGACCGCATCGCTAGCGATGATCGAAGGAGCCATCAAGCTTTATGGTGACGACACAGTGGAACTCTCAATGAAAGCACCAATGTCGGTGTCAAAACTGGCGGATCTCGGGTAGGGGCTCCCGAACTGTGCGTCTAAGGCGGATGGTAACAGGAGGCAGGGGACACGATGTTTACCCAGGTTCGGGCCCTCTTGATGGAGGTAATACCCTACGTCCTGCTTGATTGTTCTTGATGATATGAGTATTACAAGAGTTGATCTACCATGAGATCAAAGAGGCTAAACCCTAGAAGCTAGCCTATGGTATCATTGTATGTTGTCCTATGTACTAAAACCCTTCGGTTTATATAGACACGGGAGGGGGCTAGGGTTACACAAGGTCGGTTACAAAGGAGGAGATATACATATTCGTATTGCCTAGCTTGCCTTCCACGCCTAGTAGAGTCCCATCCGGACACGGGACGAAGTCTTCAATATCGTATCTTCATAGTCCAACAGTCCGGCCAAAGGATATAGTCCGGCTGTCCGGAGACCCCCTAATCCAGGAATCCCTCAGCCACTAACCCAATCTTGGCCGCCCCAACTGTTGGCGAACCAATGCTATTATATATAGCGGCAACTCACCAAGTTGTAAGCGCAGTGCTCGTCGTCGAACGAGAGATGGACGGACTTAAATTCCCACTTCAAAAGCCGGTATATTATGTATCCACCGTCCTCACTCCATGCAAATCACGGTACCCACATTATCAAAATATAGCATACGCGGTATTCATGGCATCCCGGAAATTACGACACTACTTTCAAGAACGTTCAATTACGGTGGCCTCCGAAGTACCACTCAACGACATAATAAACAACCGCGATGCCACGGGCCGGATTGCCAAATGGGCTATCGAGCTCCTCCCGTTTGACATAACATATAAACCATGGCGAGCCATTAAGTCGCAAGTACTGGCCGATTTCGTAGCCGAATGGACAGAAGCCGAACTCCCTAAAGAGTACGGCGCATACTCCAATTGGATCATGCACTTCGACGGCTCTAAAATGCTGGCTGGTCTAGGGGCTGGCGTCGTCCTGATGTCCCCCACTGGAGATACAGTGTAATACGTACTCCTAATACTATATACAGACGCCAATAACGCAGCCGAATACGAGGACCTATTACACGGTCTCCGGATGGCAGTCTCCATGGGCATTCAATGCCTGGAGGTGCGTGGGGACTCGAACCTTGCAATATCCCAAATAAATGGAGACTTCGACGCTAAGGATCCTAAAATGGCGGCATATCGCAACGCCATCCTCAAAATGTCAGCTCGGTTCGAGGGGCTTGAATTCCACCATGTGGCTCGGGAAAACAACCAGGCGGCAGACATCCTCGCCCGTATCGGCGCTAAACGCGACCCTGTCCCACCAAACATCTTCCTGGAAAAACTGTTTAAACCATCCATGGTATGGGAAGGGGACACCGGCAACAATAGTCTGGACCCGGCCACAACCCCAGATACAAAACACTCTGACATAATCGGAGGCTCTGCCATCGAAATAACACCTTCAACCCACGTAATAATGGCCATCATCGCCCCGTGGACAGAACCATTCCTGGCCTACCTAACCAGGCAGGAACTACCCGGGGACCAAAATGAGGCACGCTGCATAGTGCGGCGATCTAAAGCCTACAAGGTCCACGAGGGGGAGCTTTATAAGAAAAGCACTACCGGAGTCCTTCAAAGGTGCATCTCCGAAGAGGAAGGGCGGAAGTTTTTGGCAGAAATCCATGCCGGACTCGGCGGCCATCACGCCGCAGCCCGGGCCCTTGTAAGCAAGGCCTTCCGTACAGGTTTTTATTGGCTGACGGCCCGAGCAGATGCGCAACATCTGGTCCAGCATTGCGTCGGTTGCCAGCTATTTGCAAACCAAAGCCATATGCCGCCTACTGCTCTCCAAACAATCCCCATTACTTGGCCCTTTGCGGTCTCGGGGCTTGATATGGTCGGACCCCTTAAAGGGGAACCCATAAGAAAAAATACTTACTGGTCATGGTGGATAAATTCACCAAATGGATAGAAGCCAAACCTGTCAAAACGGCTGAATCCGGACCGGTGATAGACTTCATATCCGGGGTCGTACACCGTTATGGCGTCCCCCACAGCATCATCACTGACAACAACACAAACTTTACAGCCGACGAGGTGAAACTTTGGTGCACAAACTAACGGTCAAGTCGAGTGAGCGAATGGCCTTATCATGAGTGGCATTAAACCCAGATTAGTGCGGTCCTTAAAGGAGTCAAACACGCACTGGGTAGAGGAGCTCGACTCCGTACTATGGGGGCTGCGGACCACGCCGAATCGCACTACCGGATACACACCGTTCTTCATGGTGTACGGCGCAGAGGCGGTTCTACCTTGCGACATAATTCATGACTCACCTCGAGTGCGCATGTACGAAGAAAAAGAGGCCGAGCTTGATCGGCAAGATAGTTTGGACGGCCTGGAGGAGGAGCGCGACGTGGCAAAGGCCCGTTCCGCATTCTATCAGCAACATGCTCGAAGGTATCAAAGCGGAGAAGTACGGGCCAAAACCTATAATGTCGGCGAACTAGTTCTACGCCTGCCGGAGAAGAAAAAGAACAAGCCCAAGCCCAAATGGGAGGGTCCCTTCATTATTGACCAGGTTCTGACCGGTGGAGCATACCATCTGCGGGATGCATCGGATAATTGACTCGAGCCAAACCCATGGAATGCAGCAAGACTCCGAAGATTCTACGCCTAGCGCCAGACTCTATGTTCGTCTCCTCACCTCCGTCAATTTTTTGCATATATGTCTTTCTCTCTTTCCCCCTTTTTACTCTCTTCAAGGCCCTTAAAGGCTATACTTGTGTCCTGGTTACACAATCTTGACGCGCTAATCGCGCTCATTATACCTGGGGGCTTCTTATACAGAAGCTTAATCTAACTATTTTCCTGGGCTTTACGTCCCATACATGTGTTATTCTCCCGCATGTACCTTTTTTCGCCATTATATGCATCGATATGACTTAAGTTTTGGCCAAGCTGGGTTGCCTGGCTCTTGTATTTATGCCCTACGTTCCCGTTAATTCAGCTAGGGCATAAGGGGAGCACCTTAGCGATTGTTACTGTCGGGTCAGCCGGATGTGTACCTCAGACTGGGTGAAGCCGAAAGCTAGCGTTCTTAAGGGAATATTCGGTCGGTGAATAAAAGATGACTTTTATCTAATTTGAAACATGGCCCTAGATGTTTATATCCTACGTCTCTTTTCGCAATTCGGACATGCACATTAGGGCATGCGTACCCAGGGAAAGGAACCCTTAACGGAACTATTCTCCCTGGAAGATGTCTCTTACTACCCATGTAATATAACATAACTAGTCGGGCACTTGTCTGTTCAAGCACTTATGACCCCTATGCCTGGTCTCCATGCATGCCCCGGTTTTTACATAACCGAGAAGGTATTCGGATACACTCCGGATTGTTGGGTCTAGAGGTCAAAGCAAAAAGGTCGGCCATGACAAATGATTTACAATCCGGCTAGGGATATTACATATGTCACTTGAATTACACAGTCGCTAAGACTGATTCAATCCTTCTTCTATACCATCCAACAGGCTGTCTAGCCTACAATCCTGTTGGGAATACTTCGCGGCTAATTCTACTTGATCATACACTAAACTGACGGGGATCTCTTTCCCATCGCGCCCCACAGGTCCGCCCTCGGCCATGTGGTTTGGGTCCGCTTTGGTATATCGTGTCTTCACCATAGCCCAGGCTTCCCTTGCACCTTGTCGGCAGGCTGATATCTTCCATAATCAGAAGCGTCGCTGCGCTCCCTTGAGCCTCTCTATAAGCCTCCCATGCCTCCTGGCAGGGACGCGGATGGCCACAAGGCTTGGGCAATACCCTGCATCACCTGCCGAACTTGCTCATGCAATTGTGAGAGCTCTGGTAGAAGATCACCCAAAGACCCGGGCATCTCCTCCGTGGGACGACCCGTCAGCATACCTACAGACATAACGCTGTTAGCCGGCTTCTTCGCCGAACTCCTTTAAAAGTTCGTTCAAGCACTTACTAAAAATGCCGCGCCGAAGCCGTTTATTCTCCTTCACGGAGTCCACAAGCTGGGCTCGGACATCTTTCAGTTCCACGCCCAGCCGGATATTGGCGTCTTGGAGATCATTTTTCTCCTGCGTGACTCGCGTCAGCACGCGCTCGCCAGCATTTCGCTGTCGATCATCACGTGCCGCATCCACCTCAACGGCCTCCGGATTCACCCCAGGGCCACCTGCAACATCTATTGTTAGGTTTGCATCCATGCCGCATACTACCTGGTACCCGTATTCTTTGCAATAGATACAAGTGTTACCAGAGGGACCCTTCTCGGACTCCTTCAACGCGGCAACAGCGGCCCCTAGCTGGGCCTTGCACTCGTCCAGCTCTTGAGACAATTGGGAATTCTTCTCTGTAAGAACCTGCACAAATAATGATCCTTAAATCAGTTGCATCAACTGTTTCAAGTCTCAAGGGCTACAGATATATATAATCATCAGATTTGCTTACCCGTATATCCCTTACATACTGGTCCGTGGCTCTGGCTAGACCATTTTGAGCGGCACGGATGTACACATCCCCGGAATTGAAGGCATCAAATGCCTCTGATGAGAAACAAGCGTCACAGAGTATGGGCCGACGACGCCTGTGATTCATGGCGCTCTCCACTTTGGAATTTGTAGCGGATAGTCTGTCCGCATCCTCTGTAGGAGGATCATCCGGTGTCTGCCCCGCGTCAGCTTCCGCCTCCATGTCCGGCCCTGGAGCCCGACTGGTCGAGGCGTGATCGACAGCCTCTCCGGATATAGTCTGGCGAGTGTTTTTTCTGCTAAGAAACACAGACGTCATTATATTTTAAGAAAGACGACAACCACGGAGTGAGGTTTTGCGTCATACCTCTGTGCCGGCGTCTCCGTCCTGACCGCCTTCCTTTTTGGCCTACCCGACTTCGGTGCCTCTTGTTGGCGAGTTGCTGCGGGTTCGGCACGGCGTCCCGAATGCCTTCCTTGTAAAACACCATATGTGTACGCTAGGTGAACTGCATAAAAGGGGATCCTTTTTGGAGTTGGGACCTTGGTTTTTCTTACGTGCGATGCGGGGAGTAGTCCGGGATAGTCGGCCGTTATGGCCACCATGGCGTCATCATAGCTCAATTGATAGAATTTCCTGTCTATCAGCTCCACGAATATGTCCGGATCCTCTTTGAGTTGACCTTCCTTACAGCTTTTCGCAGTTCCTTACAGCTTTTCGCAGTTCCTTACAGCTTTTGGCAGTTCCTGCCCCCTGCCTCATGGACAGCCCGGAGATGCACCGAGGTACTTCTTCCTCCTATATATATCCATATACCCTAAAAACTTCGGGGAGCAGAATAGATTGGGAGTTACGCCGCCAGAAGCCTCCGTAGCCACCGAAAATCAATCTAGACCCGTTTCGGCACCCTGCCGGAGGGGGAACCCCTCACCGGTGGCCATCTTCATCATCCCGACGCTCTCCATGACGAAGAGGGAGTAGTTCTCCCTCGGGGCTGAGGGTATGTACCAGTAGCTATGTGTTTGATCTCTCTCTCTCTCTCGTGTTCTTGAGGTGATACGATCTTGATGTACCGTGAGCTTTGCTATTATAGTTGGATCTTATGATGTTTCTCCCCCTCTACTCTCTTGTAATGGATTGAGTTTTCCCTTTGAAGTTATCTTATTGGATTGAGTCTTTAAGGATTTGAGAACACTTGATGTATGTCTTGCGTGGGATACCCGTGATGACAATGGGGTATTCTATTGATCCACTTGATGTATGTTTTGGTGATCAACTTGCGGGTTCCGCCCATGAACCTATGCATAGGGGTTGGCACACGTTTTCGTCTTAACTCTCCGGTAAAAAATTTGGGGCACTCTTTGAAGTTCTTTGTGTTGGTTGAATAGATGAATCTGAGATTGTGTGATGCATATCGTATAATCATACCCACGGAGACTTGAGGTGACATTGGAGTATCTAGGTGACATTAGGGTTTTGGTTGATTTTTGTCTTAAGGTGTTATTCTAGTACGAACTCTATGATAGATCGAACGGAAAGAATAGCTTCATGTTATTTTACTACGGACTCTTGAACGGAAAGAATAGCTTCATTGTATTGGGTGTGTTGGGGACACAAGAGACTCTTTGTTATTTGGTTGCAGGGTTGTTTGAGAGAGACCATCTTCATCCTACACCTCCTACGGATTGATAAACCTTAGGTCATCCACTTGAGGGAAATTTGCTACTGTCCTACAAACCTCCGCACTTGGAGGCCCAACAACGTCTACAAGAAGAAGGTTGTGTAGTAGACATCAAGCTCTTTTCTGGCGCCGTTGCCGGGGAGGTTAGCGCTTGAAGGTATATCTTTAGATCTTGCAATCGAATCTGTTTGTTTCTTGTTTTAGCACTAGTTTAGTTTATAAAAGAAAATTACAAAAAATGGAATTGAGGGTACCTCACATGCTTCATCTTTTTAATGTCTTTTGTGAAAATAAGGATTCCGATAATTGTGCTCAAGTGCTAGAAGAAGAATGCATTAGAATGTTTGGCACTAAATATTTGAATGATGAGCATGATTGCAATGTTGTTAGTATGAATTCCTCGAATATCCATGATGCTAATGATATGCAAAGCCACAAGCTTGGGAAAGCTATGTTTGATGAAGATGATATTTTTTGTCCCCCAAGTTTTGATGAGCAAATTTATTATGATGAAAGCATGCCTCCTATTTATGATGATTATATTGATGAAAGTGCATTTGGAGAGGTCATGACTTTATTTAGTGATGAATCCACTATTTCGGAAGAGGTTCCAATTGATTATGAGAACAAAGTTGCTATCTATGATGATTATTGTGATGACTTGTATGCTAGAAAGAATAATGATAACCATGAAACTTGTCATCATGATTTTAGTCTTCAATTGGATTATGCCTCACATGATAATTATTTTGTTGAGGTTGCTCCCACTACTATTCCGAATGAGAAGAATTTTGCTTATGTGGAGAGTAGTAAATTTTCTATGCTTGTAGATCATGAAAAGAATGCTTTAGGTGCTGGTTATATTGTTGAATTCATTCATGATGCTACTGAAAATTACTATGAGGGAGGAACATATGCTTGTAGGAATTGCAATAATATCAAGTTCCCTCTCTATGTGCTTAAAGTTTTGAAGTTATGCTTGTTTTTCCCTCCTATGCTAGTTGATTATGGTTCCCACAAGTTGTTTGCTCACAAAATCCCTATTCATAGGAAGTGGGTTAGACTTAAATGTGCTAGTCATATTCTTCATGATGCTCTCTTTATGTTACAATTCTTATCTTTTATGTGAGCATCATTGAAATCATCATGCCTGGCTAGGGGCGTTAAACGATAGCGCTTGTTGGGAGGCAACCCAATTTTATTTATGTTCCTTGCTTTTTGCTACTGTTTAGTAATAAATAATTCATCTAGCCTCTGTTTAGATGTGGTTTTATGTTTTAATTAGTGTTTGTGCCAAGTAGAACCTTTGGGAAGACTTGGGTGAAGTCTTTGTGATCTTGCTGTAAAAAACAGAAACTTTAGCGCTCACGAGATTTTATGCCATTTTTTATTGGAGAGTGATATTTAGTTAATTATTTTTTAAGATGATTAATAGATAAATTCCTGACGTCCAGAAATTTATTTTAGAATTTTTGGGGTTCCAGAAGTATACGTTTGATCCAGATTACTACAGACTGTTCTGTTTTTGCCAGATTCTATTTTCTATGTGTTGTTTGCTTATTTTGATGAATCTATGAGTAGTATCGGAGGGTATGAACCATAGATGAGTTGTAATACAGTATATATCACACCAATATGAATTTGGAATTATTTCACAATAGTACCTAAGTGGTGATTTATTTTCTTATACTAACGGAGCTTACGAGTTTTCTGTTAAGTTTTGTGTTGTGAAGTTTTCAAGTTTTGGGTAAAGATTCCATGGACTATGGAATAAGGAGTGGAAAGAGCCTAATCTTGGGGATGACCAAGGCACACCAAGGTAATATTGAAGGACAACCAAGACCCTAAGCTTGGGGATGCCTCGGATGGCATCCCCTCTTTCGTCTTCATTCATCGGTAACTTTACTTGGAGCTATATTTTTATTTGCCACATGATATGTGTTTTGATTGGAGCGTCATTTTATTTTATTTTGTTTTGCTTGCTGTTGAATAAAATACCAAGATCTGAAATTCTTAAATGTTAGAGAGTCTTCACATAGTTGCATAATTATTCGACTACTCATTGATCTTCACTTATATCTTTTGGAGTAGTTTGTCGTTTGCTCTCGTGCTTCACTTATATCTTTTTAGAGCACGATGGTGGTTTTATTCTATAGAAATAATTGATCTCTCATGCTTCACTTATATTATTTTGAGAGTCCTTTATAACAACATGGTAATTTGCTTTTGATATAATAAAAACTTTCATATAAGTGCATTGAATACTAAGAGAAGTTTGATGCTTGATAATTGTTTTGAGATATGAAGATAACGATATTAGAGTTGTGCTAGTTGAGTAATTGTGAATTTGAGAAATACTTGTGTTGAAGTTTGCAAGTCCCGTAGCATGCACATATGGTGACCAATGTGTAACAAATTTGAAACATGAGGTGTTATTTAATTGTCTTCCTTATGAGTGGCAGTCGGGGACGAGCGATGGTCTTTTCCGACCAATCTACCCCCCTAGGAGCATGCGCGTAATGCTTGGTTTTTGATGACCTGTAGATTTTTGCAATAAGTATGCGAGTTCCTTATGACTAATGTTGAGTCCATGGATTATACGCACTCTCACCCTTCCATCATTGCTAGCCTCTTCGGTACGGTGCATTGCCCTTTCTCACCTTGAGACTTGGTGCAAACTTTGCCGGTGCATCCAAACCCCATGATACGATACACTCTATCACACATAAACCTCCTTATATCTTCCTCAAAACAGCCACCATACCTGCCTATTATGGCATTTCCATAGCCATTCCGAGATATATTGCCATGCAACTTTCCACCGTTCTGTTTATTATGACACACATCATCATTGTCATATTGCCTTGCATGATTACGTAGTTGACATCGTATTTGTGGCAAGGCCACCATGCATAATTTATCATACATGTCACTCTTGATTCATTGCCCATCCCGGTACACTACCGGAGGCATTCATATAGAGTCATACTTTGTTCTAGTATCGAGTTGTAATCTTTGAGTTATAAATAAATAGAAGTGTGATGATCATCATTAATAGAGCATTGTCCCAAAAAAAGGACAGGCAGAAAAAGAAAGGAAAAAAAAGGCCAAATAAAATAATAATAATAATAATAATAATAATAATAATAATAATAATAAAAGGGACAATGCTACTATCCTTTTTTCCCACACTTGTGCTTCAAAGTAGCACCACGATCTTCATGATAGAGAGTCTCTTGTTTTGTCACTTTCATATACTAGTGGGAATTTTTCATTATAGAACTTGGCTTGTATACTCCAACAATGGGCTTCCTCAAATGCCATAGGTCTTCGTGAGCAAGCAAGTTGGATGCACACCCACTTAGTTTCTTTTGTTGAGCTTTCATACATTTATAGCTCTAGTGCATCCGTTGCATGGCAATCCCTACTCCTTGCATTGACATCAATTGATGGGTGTCGGTGTTAAAACCGGCGGATCTCGGGTAGGGGGTCCCGAACTGTGCGTCTGAGGCGGATGGTAACAAGAGGCAGGGGACACGATGTTACCCAGATTCGGGCCCTCTTAATGGAGGTAATACCCTACGTCCTGCTTGATTGTTATTGATGATATGAGTATTACAAGAGTTGATCTACCATGAGATCAGAGAGGCTAAACCCTAGAAGCTAGCCTATGGTATGATTGTATGTTGTCCTACGGACTAAAAACCCTCCGGTTTATATAGACACTGGAGGGGGCTAGGGTTACACAAGGTCGGTTACAAAGGAGGAGATATACATATCCGTATTGCCTAGCTTGCCTTGCACGCCAAGTAGAGTTCCATCCGGACATGAGACGAAGTCTTCAATCTTGTATCTTCATAGTCCAACAGTCCGGCCAAAGGATATAGTCCGGCTGTCCGGAGACCCCCTAATCCAGGACTCCCTCAGTAGCCCCCAAACCAGGCTTCAATGACATTGAGTCCGGCGCGCAGTATTGTCTTCGGCATTGCAAGGCGGGTTCTTCTCCAAATCTTGAATATCTGTTAAGTAGTGTCCGGCCCCATAAATGTTGGACTTCTTGGCTTCTGCGCGCAATAAGGGCTATCTTCCACGCGTCGAACGAATGCGAGGAGCCAGGGCATTTTTACATTCGCCCCCCTAGCCAGGTAAATAGATTGTCTATTAAAGGGATGGGTATTCTTAGATCCAATCCATACCATCCTCCCACGGCGAGAATCCATTGGAGAACGCTCGGAAAAATCCACTCCAACATAGCCGACCACCGCAGCTCCTCCTCCCGCCCCCGTAGCCCTAAGCCCGGTGATTGGGAGAGTTGTTCCGTCCCGCACAGTCGATTAGTAGAGCTGTAGACTCAAGGATTTCTCCCTCCAGCGTATATGGTCCCCGTCCGAGCCGGGCTCGCCACCTATAATGGCGGGGAGCAAGCGAAGAGCTTCCCCAGCCCCTCTAAGGGGGAACAGGTGTGCCTTGTCCCTTACTTACTAAGGGGACTCGGATTTCCAATTCATCCGTTCCTCCACGGGCTCCTGGAGTTTTATGGTCTCCAACTGCATAATTTCACCCCTGCTTCCATATTACACATCGCCGGCTACGTTGCCCTTTGCGAGCTATTTCTAGGCTGCGAGGCTCATTTCGAGCTGTGGAAAAGGTTATTTTTCCTTTTGCCCCGAACACAGAAGGGGTCACTTTATCAAGTGGGCGGAGCCGAAATATGGCGCATCGCCGAAACCGGATACCTGTCCGGTACTCCGAAGAAGACGTCCGAAGACTGGCCTTCGGAGTGGTTTTATATGGAGGACGTCCCCCTTCCAGACCTTGTTCGGCGGGGTCTTCCCGAGTTCAAAATGCTCCTCTGAAGAAACGCCGAAGCTGGCGCCCACGGAGCCCCTAGGAGGAAGACAACGGAGAAGTCCTTTACCTGATGAACCAGATTAAAGCGTTGGCTCAATCAGGATTGACAATAGTCGAGGTAATGTCAATATGCATAATGCGGGGAGTGTAGCCACTTCAATATCGAGGGCACCCCCTGTGGTGTTTTAACGGGGAAGATGATGCCACCCGCTGCGGGCGTAAGGGACCGGACTCCGCAGCTTCTTTAGCAAAAATTATGTCCGAGTTGTTCAGGGGAGAGGAAGAGGAGTTCATCTGTATCAAGCCACGGGATGGATTCTCCATGTACAACCCTCCAAGCTGGGTGAGTTATACCTCTTTACTCCCATTCTTCCCGCATTTTTCGTCGTAGGTACTCACCTTGCCATTTTACGGCAGGAACTGCCAAAAGCTGTAAGGGAGGTCAATAGCCCATCTCCACAACCAGAGGACCCTGGCCGGGCCCTCGGTCCCAGACTCAAAGAGGATCCGAACATATTCGTGGAGCTGATAGACATGCAATTCTATCAATTGAGCTGCGATGACGCCATGGTGGCCATAACGGCCGACTATCCCAGACTGCTCCCTGCGTCGCATGTAAGAAAAACCAAAATCCCAACTCCAAAAATAGGATCCCCTTTTAGACACTTCACCTACCGTACACATATGGTGTTTTATAGGGAAGGCATTCAGGACGCCGTGTCGAACCCGCGGCAACTCGCCAACAAGAGGCACCAAAGCCGGGTAGGCCAAAAAGGAAGGCGGTCAGGACGGAGACGCCGGCGTAGAGGTATGACACAAAACCTCGCTCCAAGGTTGTCTTCTTTCTCAAAATGTAATGACGTCCATGTTTCTTTAATAGAAAAAACGCTCGCCGGACTATATCCGGAGAGGCTGCCGATCACGCCTCCACCAGTCGGGCTCCAGGGCCAGACATGGAGGCGGAAGCCAACATGGGGCGGACGCCGGATGCTCCTCCTACAGAGGATGCGGATGGACTATCCGCTACAAATTCAGAAGTGGAGAGCGCCATGAATCACAGGCGTCGCCGGGCCGTACTCTGTGACGCTTGTTTCTCAACAGAGGCATTTGATGCCTTCAATTCCGGAGACGCGTACATCCGTGCTACTCAAAATGGTCTAGCCAGAGCCACGGACCAATATGTAAGGGATATACGGGTAAACAAAACTAATGATTATATGTATCAGCAGCCCCTGAAACTTGAAACAGTTAACGCAACTGATTTAAGGATCAATATTTGTGCAGGTTCTTACGGAGAAGAATTCCCAATTGTCTCAAGAGCTGGACGAGTGCAAGACCCAGCTGGAAGCCGCAGTTGCCGCATTGAAGGAGTCCAAAAAGGGTCCCCCTAGTAACACTTTTGTCTATTGCAAAGAATATGGGTACCAGGTAGTATGCGGCATGTATGCACACCTAACAATAGATGTTGCAGGTGGCCCCGGAGTGAATCCGGAGGCCGTGGAGGCCGATACGGCACGTGATGATCGACAAAGAAATGCTGGCGAGCGCGTGCTGACGCGAGTTAGGTAGGAGAAAAATGATCTCTAAGACGCCAATATCCGGCTGGGTGTGGAACTGTAGGATGTCCGAGCCCAGCTTGCGGACTCCGTGAAGGAGAATAAACGGCTTCAGCGCGGCATTTTTAGTAAGTGCTTGAACGAACTTTTTAAAGGAGTTCAGTGAAGAAGCCTGCTAACAGCGTTATGTCTGTAGGTATGCTAACGGGTTGTCCCGCGGAGGAGATGCCCGGGTCTTCGGGTGATCTTTTACCAAAGCTCTTACAACTTCACGAACAAGTTCGGCAGGTGATGCAGGGTATTGCCCAAGCCTTGTGGCCATCCCGCGTCCCCGCCAGGAGGCATGGGGGAGCTTATAGAGAAGCTCAAGGGAGCGCGGCGGCGCTTCCGATTATGGAAGATATCAGCCTGCCGACAAGGCGCAAGGGAAGCCTGGGCTATGGTGAAGACACGATATACCAAGGCTGACCCAAACCACATGGCCGAGGTCGGACCTGTGGGGCCCAATGGGAAAGAGATCCCCGTCAGTTTAGTGTATGATCAAGTAGAATTAGCCGCAAAGTATTCCCAACAGGATTGTAGGCTAGACAGCCTGTTGGATGGTATAGAGGAAGAATTTAATCAGTCTTAGTGACTGTGTACTTCAAGTGACATATGTAATGTCCCTAGCCGGATTGTAAATCATTTGTCATGGCGGACCTTTTAGCTTCGACCTCTGGACCTGATAGTCCGGAGTGTATCTGAATACCCACTCGGTTATGTAAAAAACCGGTTTATGCATGGAAACCAGGCGTAGGGGTGATAAGTGCTTGAACAAACAAGTACCCAACTAGCTATGTTATATTACATGGATAGTAAGAAACATCTTCCAAGGAGAATAGTTCCGTTAAGGGCTCCTTTCCCTGGGTACGCAAGCCCTAATGTGCATGTCCGAACTACGATACGCGGGATAAAAACATCTGGGGGCGTGTAGTAAATTAAATGAAAGTAGTCTTTTATTCACTGACCGAATATTCCCTTAAGAATGCTAGCTTTCGGCTTCACCTAGTCTGAGGTACACGTCCAGCTGACCCGGCAGTAACAATCGAGAGGTGCTCCCCTTATGCCCTAGCTGAATTAACGGGAACGCAGGGCATAAATACAAGAGTCAGCAACCCAGCTTGGCCAAAACTTAAGTCATATCGATGCATATAATGGCAAAAAAAGGTACATGCGGAAGAATAACACATGTGTGGGGCATAAAGCCCGAAAAGATAATTAGATTAAGCTTCTGTATAAGAAGCCCCCAGGTATATTGAGCACGGTTAGCGCGTCAAGATTGTGTAACCAAGACACAAGTTTAGCCCTTTAGGGCCTTGAAGAGAAAAAAGAGAAAGAAAGAGAGAAAAAACAGATGTGCAAAAAATTGATGGAGGTAAGGAGATGAACATAGAGTCCAGCGCTAGGCGTAGAATCTTCGGAGTCTGGCTGCGTTCCATGGATTTGGCTCAAGTCGGTTATCCGATGCATCCCACAGACGGTACGCTCCGCCGGTCAGAACCTGGTCGATAATGAAGGGACCTTCCCATTTGGGTTTGAGCTTGTTCTTTTTCTTCTTCGGCGGGCGTAGAACCAGTTCGCCAACGTTATAGGTTTTGGCCGGCACTTCTCTGCTTTGATACCTTCGAGCCTGTTGCTGATAGAATGCAGAATGGGCTTTTGCCACGTCACACTCCTCCTCCAGGGCATCCAAACTGTCCTGCCGATTGAGCTCGGCCTCTCTTTATTCGTACATGCTCACTCGAGGTGAGTCATGAATTATGTCGCAAGGCAGCACTGCCTCAGCGCCGTACACCATAAAAAACAGTGTGTATCCGGTAGTGTGATTCGGCGTGGTCCGCAGCACCCATAGTACGGAGTCGAGCTCCTCTACCTAATGAGTGTCTGATTCCTTTAAGGATCGGACTAACCTGGGTTTAATGCCGCTCATGATAAGACCATTCGCTCGTTCGACTTGACCGTTAGTTTGCGGATGATAGACAGAAGCATAATCGAGCTTGATGCCCATGTTGCTGCACCAAAGTTTCACCTCGTCGGCTGTAAAGTTCGTGCCGTTGTCAGTGATGATGCTGTGGGGGACGCCATAACGGTGTATAACCCCGGATATGAAGTCTATCACTGGTCCGGATTCAGCCGTTTTGACAGGTTTGGCTTCCATCCATTTGGTGAATTTATCCACCATGACCAGTAAGTATTTTTTCTTATGGGTTCCCCCTCTGAGGGGTCCGTGATGGGGAACGTAGTAATTTCAATAAATTTCCTATGCACACGCAAGATCATGGTGATGCATAGCAACGAGAGGGAAGAGTGTGATCTACGTACCCTTGTAGATCGACAACGGAAGCGTTTGGTTGATGTAGTCGTACGTCTCCACGGCCCGACCGATCAAGCACCGAAACTACGGCACCTCCGAGTTCTAGCACACGTTCAGCTCGATGACGATCCCCGGACTCCGATCCAGCAAAGTGTCGGGGAAGAGTTCCGTCAGCACGACGGCGTGGTGACGATCTTGATTCAGTTGGGTTGCAGGGTTTTCCTAGTCACGACGTTGTAAAACGACGGCCAGTGAATTGTAATACGACTCACTATAGGGCGAATTCGAGCTCGGTACCCGGGGATCAACTTGTGTGCGAAGGGGTGCCCCCTGCCCCCGTATATAAAGGATCAAGGGGAGGAGGCCGGCCGGCCCTCTATGGCGCGCCAAGGAGGAGTCCTCCTCCTAGTAGGAGTAGGACTCCTACTAGGAGGGGGAAAGAAGTGGGGAGGGAGAGGGAAAGGGGGGCGCCGCCCCCCCTCTCCTAGTCCAATTCGGACCAGGGAGGAGGAGGCACGCGGCCCACCTTTCGCTGCCCCTCTCTCTCTCCACTAAGGCCCATATGGCCCATTACTTCTCCCGGGGGGTTCCGGTAACCCTCCGGCTCTCCGGTTTTCTCCGAAATCACCCGGAACACTTCCGGTGTCCGAATAAAGCCGTCCAATATATCAATCTTTATGTCTCGACCATTTCGAGACTCCTCGTCATGTTCATGATGACATCCGGGACTCCGAACTAACTTCGGTACATCAAAACTCATAAACTCATAACATAACTGTCATCGAAACCTTAAGCGTGCGGACCCTACGGGTTCGAGAACAATGTAGACATGACCGAGACACGTCTCCGGTCAATAACCAATAGCGGAACCTGGATGCTCATATTGGCTCCTACATATTCTACGAAGATCTTTATCGGTCAGACCGCATAACAACATACGTTGTTCCCTTTGTCATTGGTATGTTACTTGCCCGAGATTCGATCGTCGGTATCTCAATACCTAGTTCAATCTCATTACCGGCAAGTCTCTTTACTCGTTCCGTAATACATCATCTCGCAACTAACTCATTAGTTGCAATGCTTGCAAGGCTTATGTGATGTGCATTACCGAGAGGGCCCAGAGATACCTCTCCGACAATCGGAGTGACAAATCCTAATCTCGAAATACGCCAACCCAACATGTACCTTTGGAGACACCTGTAGAGCACCTTTATAATCACCCATTTACGTTGTGACGTTTGGTAGCACACAAAGTGTTCCTCCGGCAAATGGGAGTTGCATAATCTCATAGTCATAGGAACATGTATAAGTCATGAAGAAAGTAATAGCAACATACTAAACAATCGGGTGCTAAGCTAATGGAATGGGTCATGTCAATCAGATCATTCACCTAATGATGTGATCCTGTTAATCAAATAGCAACTCCTTGTTCATGGTTAGGAAATATAACCATCTTTGATTAACGAGCTAGTCAAGTAGAGGCATACTAGTGACACTCTGTTTGTCTATGTATTCACACATGTATTATGTTTTTGGTTAATACAATTCTAGCATGAATAATAAACATTTATCATGATATAAGGAAATAAATAATAACTTTTATTATTGCCTCTAGGGCATATTTCCTTTAGTCTCCCACTTGCACTAGAGTCAATAATCTAGATTACACAGTAATGATTCTAACACCCATGGAGCCTTGGTGCTGATCATGTTTTGCTCGTGGAAGAGGCTTAGTCAACAGGTCTGCAACATTCAGATCCGTATGTATCTTGCAAATCTCTATGTCTCCCACCTGGACTAGATCCCGGATGGAATTGAAGCGTCTCTTGATGTGCTTGGTTCTCTTGTGAAATCTGGATTCCTTTGCCAAGGCAATTGCACCAGTATTGTCACAAAAGATTTTCATTGGACTCGATGCACTAGGTATGACACCTAGATTGGATATGAACTCCTTCATCCAGACTCCTTCATTTGCTGCTTCCGAAGCAGCTATGTACTCCGCTTCACATGTACATCCCGCTACAATGCTTTGTTTAGAACTGCACCAACTGACAGCTCCACCGTTTAATGTAAACACGTATCCGGTTTGCGATTTAGAATCGTCCGGATCAGTGTCAAAGCTTGCATCAACGTAACCTTTTACGATGAGCTCTTTGTCACCTCCATATATGAGAAACATATCCTTAGTCCTTTTCAGGTATTTCAGGATGTTCTTGACCGCTGTCCAGTGATCCACTCCTGGATCACTTTGGTACCTCCCTGCTAGACTTATAGCAAGGCACACATCAGGTCTGGTACACAGCATTGCATACATGCATGATAGAGCCTATGGCTGAAGCATAGGGAACATCTTTCATTTTCTCTCTATCTTCTGCAGTGGTCGGGCATTGAGTCTGACTCAACTTCACACCTTGTAACACAGGCAAGAACCCTTTCTTTGCTTGATCCATTTTGAACTTCTTCAAAATCTTGTCAAGGTATGTGCTTTGTGGAAGTCCAATTAAGCGTCTTGATCTATCTCTATAGATCTCAATGCCTAATATGTAAGCAGCTTCACCGAGGTCTTTCATTGAAAAACTCTTATTCAAGTATCCCTTTATGCTATCTAGAAATTCTATATCATTTCCAATTAGTAATATGTCATCCACATATAATATCAGAAATGCTACAAAGCTCCCACTCACTTTCTTGTAAATACAGGCTTCTCCAAAAGCCTGTATAAAACCAAATGCTTTGGTCACACTATCAAAGCGTTTATTCCAACTCCGAGAGGCTTGCACCAGTCCATAAATGGATCGCTGGAGCTTGCATACTTTGTTAGCTCCCTTTGGATCGACAAAACCTTCTGGTTGCATCATATACAACTCTTCTTCCAGAAATCCATTCAGGAATGCAGTTTTGACATCCATCTGCCAAATTTCATAATCATAAAATGCAGCAATTGCTAACATGATTCGGACAGACTTAAGCATCGCTACGGGTGAGAAGGTCTCATCGTAGTCAATTCCTTGAATTTCCGAAAACCTTTTGCGATAAGTCGAGCTTTGTAGACAGTAATATTACCGTCAGCGTCAGTCTTCTTCTTGAAGATCCATTTATTCTCAATTGCTTGCCGATCATTGGGCAAGTCAACCAAAGTCCATACTTTGTTCTCATACATGGATCCCATCTCAGATTTCATGGCTTCAAGCCATTTTGCGGAATCTGGGCTCACCATCGCTTCTTCATAGTTCGTAGGTTCATCATGATCTAGTAGCATGACTTCCAGAACAGGATTACCATACCACTCTGGCGCGGATCTCACTCTGGTTGATCTACGAGGTTTAGTAGTATCTTGTTCTGAAGTTTCATGATCATCATCATTAGCTTCCTCACTGACTAGTGTAGGTGTCACTGAAACAGTTTTCTGTGATGCACTACTTTCCAATAAGGGAGCAGGTACAGTTACCTCGTCAAGTTCTACTTTCCTCCCACTCACTTCTTTTGAGAGAAACTCCTTCTCCAAAAAGTTTCCGAACTTAGCAACAAAAGTCTTGCCTTCGGATCTGTGATAGAAGGTGTATCCAATAGTATCCTTTGGAAATCCTATGAAGACACACTTCTCCGATTTGGGTTCGAGCTTATCAAGTTGAAGTTTTTTCACATAAGCATCGCAGCCCCAAACTTTCAGAAACGACAACTTTGGTTTCTTGCCAAACCATAGTTCATAAGACGTCGTCTCAACGGATTTTGATGGTGCCCTATTTAACGTGAATGCGGCCGTCTCCAAAGCATAACCCCAAAACGATAGCGGTAAATCAGTAAGAGACATCATAGATCGCACCATATCTAGTAAAGTACGATTACGATGTTCGGACACACCATTGCGCTGTGGTGTTCCGGGTGGCGTGAGTTGCGAAACTATTCCGCATTGTTTCAAATGTACACCAAACTCGTAACTCAAATATTCTCCTCCAGGATCAGATCGTAGAAACTTTATTTTCTTGTTACGATGATTTTCAACTTCACTCTGAAATTCTTTGAACTTTTCAAACGTTTCAGACTTATGTTTCATTAAGTAGATATACCCATATCTGCTTAAGTCATCTGTGAAGGTGAGAAAATAACGATATCTGCCACGAGCCTCAATATTCATCGGACCACATACATCTGTATGTATGATTTCCAACAAATCTGTTGCTCTCTCCATAGTACCGAAGAACGGTGTTTTAGTCATCTTGCCCATGAGGCACGGTTCGCAAGTACCAAGTGATTCATAATCAAGTGGTTCCAAAAGTCCATCAGTATGGAGTTTCTTCATGCGCTTTACACTGATATGACCTAAACGGTAGTGCCACAAATAAGTTGCACTATCATTATCAACTCTGCATCTTTTGGCTTCAACACTATGAATATGTGTGTCAGTACTATCGAGATTCAACAAAAATAGACCACTCTTTAAGGGTGCATGACCATAAAAGATATTACTCATATAAATAGAACAACCATTATTCTCAGATTTAAATGAATAACCATCTCGCATCAAACAAGATCCAGATATAATGTTCATGCTTAACGCTGGCACCAAATAACAATTATTTAGGTCTAATATTAATACCGAAGGTAGATGTAGAGGTAGCGTGCCGGCTGCGATCACATCGACTTTGGAACCGTTTCCCACGCACATCGTCACCTCATCCTTAGCCAATCTTCACTTAATCCGTAGTCCCTGTTTCGAGTTGCAAATATTAGCAACAGAACCAGTATCAAATACCCAGGTGCTACTGCGAGCATTAGTAAGGTACACATCAATAACATGTATATCACATATACCTTTGTTCACCTTGCCATCCTTCTTATCCGCCAAATACTTGGGGCAGTTCCGCTTCCAGTGACCAGTCTGCTTGAAGTAGAAGCACTCAGTTTCAGGCTTAGGTCCAGGTTTGTGTTTCTTCTCTTGAGCAGCAACTTGCTTGCCGTTCTTTTTGAAGTTCCCCTTCTTCTTCCCTTTGCCCTTTTTCTTGAAACTAGTGGTCTTGTTGACCATCAACACTTGATGCTCCTTCTTGATTTCTACCTCCGCAGCTTTCAGCATTGCGAAGAGCTCGGGAATAGTCTTATTCATCCCTTGCATATTATAGTTCATCACGAAGCTCTTGTAGCTTGGTGGCAGTGATTGGAGAATTCTGTCAATGATGCAATCATCTGGAAGATTAACTCCCAATTGAATCAAGTGATTATTATACCCAGACATTTTGAGTATATGCTCACTGACAGAACTGTTCTCCTCCATCTTGCAGCTATAGAACTTATTGGAGACTTTATATCTCTCAATCCGGGCATTTGCTTGAAATATTAACTTCAACTCCTGAAACATCTCATATGCTCCATGACGTTCAAAACGTCGTTGAAGTCCCGATTCTAAGCCGTAAAGCATGGCACACTGAACTATTGAGTAGTCATCAGCTTTGCTCTGCCAGACGTTCATAACATCTGGTGTTGCTCCAGCAGCAGGCCTGGCACCCAGCGGTGCTTCCAGGACGTAATTCTTCTGTGCAGCAATGAGGATAATCCTCAAGTTACGGACCCAGTCCGTGTAATTGCTACCATCATCTTTCAACTTTGCTTTCTCAAGGAACGCATTAAAATTCAACGGAACAACAGTACGAGCCTTCTATCTACAATCAAGCATAAACAAGCAAGATACTATCAGGTACTAAGTTTCATGATAAATTTAGGTTCAATTAATTTACTTAAAGAAGTCCCACTTAGATAGACATCCCTCTAATCCTCTAAGTGATTACGTGATCCAAATCAACTAAACCATGTCTGATCATCACGTGAGATGGAGTAGTTTCATTGGTGAACATCACTATGTTGATCATATCTACTATATGATTCATGCTCGACCTTTCGGTCTCCGTGTTCCGAGGCCATATCTGTATATGCTTGGCTCGTCAAGTATAACCTGAGTATTCCGTGTGTGCAACTATTTTGCACCCGTTGTATTTGAAGGTAGAGCCTATCACACCCGATCATCACGTGGTGTCTCAGCACGAAGAACTTTCGCAACGGTGCATACTCAGGGAGAACACTTCTTGATAATTAGTGAGAGATCATCTTATAATGCTACCGTCAATCAAAGCAAGATAAGATGCATAAAAGATAAGAATCACATGCAATCAATATAAGTGATATGATATGGCCATCATCATCTTGTGCTTGTGATCTCCATCTTCGAAGCACCGTCGTGATCACCATCGTCACCGGTGCGACACCTTGATCTCCATCATAGCATCGTTGTCGTCTCGCCAATCTTATGCTTCCACGACTATCGCTACTGCTTAGTGATAAAGTAAAGCATTACAGTGCGATTGCATTGCATACAATAAAGCGACAACCATATGGCTCCTGCCAGTTGCCGATAACTCGGTTACAAAACATGATCATCTCATACAATAAAATTTAGCATCATGTCTTGACCATATCACATCACAACATGCCCTGCAAAAACAAGTTAGACGTCCTCTACTTTGTTGTTGCAAGTTTTACGTGGCTGCTACGGGCTTAAGCAAGAACCAATCTTACCTACGCATCAAAACCACAACGATAGTTTGTCAAGTTGGTGCTGTTTTAACCTTCGCAAGGACCGGGCGTAGCCACACTCGGTTCAACTAAAGTTGCAGAAACTGTCACCCGCAAGCCACCTATGTGCAAAGCACGTCGGCAGAACCGGTCTCGCGTAAGCGTACGCGTAATGTCGGTCCGGGCCGCTTCGTCCAACAATACCGCCGAACCAAAGTATGACATGCTGGTAAGCAGTATGACTTATATCGCCCACAACTCACTTGTTCTCTACTCGTGCATATAACATCAACATATAAAACCTAGGCTTGGATGCCACTGATGGGGAACGTAGTAATTTCAAAAAAATTCCTACGCACACACAAGATCATGGTGATGCATAGCAATGAGAGGGGAGAGTGTGATCTACGTACCCTTGTAGATCGACAATGGAAGCGTTTGGTTGATGTAGTCGTACGTCTCCACGGCCCGACCGATCAAGCACCGAAACTACGGCACCTCCAAGTTCTAGCACACGTTCAGCTCGATGACGATCCCCGGACTCCGATCCAGCAAAGTGTCGGGGAAGAGTTCCATCAGCACGACGGCGTGGTGACGATCTTGATGCACTACCGTTGCAGGGCTTCGCCTAAGCGCCGCTACAATATTATCGAGGACTATGGTGGAAGGGGGCACCGCACACGGCTAAGAATATGATCACGTGGATCAACTTGTGTGTCAAGGGGTGCCCCCTGCCCCCGTATATAAAGGATCAAGGGGAGGAGGCCGGCCGTCCCTCTATGGCGTGCCAAGGAGGAGTCCTCCTCCTAGTAGGAGTAGGACTCCTACTAGGAGGGGGAAAGAAGTGGGGAGGGAGAGGGAAAGGGGGGCGCCGCCCCCCCCTCTCCTAGTCCAATTCAGACCAGGGGGAGGAGGCGCGCGGCCCACCTTTGGCTACACCTCTCTCTCTCCACTAAGGCCCATATGGCCCATTACTTCTCCCGGGGGGTTCCGGTAACCCTCCGGCTCTCCGGTTTTCTCCGAAATCACCCGGAACACTTCCGGTGTCCGAATAAAGCCGTCCAATATATCAATCTTTATGTCTCGACCATTTCGAGACTCCTCGTCATGTCTGTGATCACATCCGGGACTCCGAACTAACTTCGGCACATCAAAACTCATAAACTCATAATATAACTGTCATCGAAACCTTAAGCGTGCGGACCCTACGGGTTCAAGAACAATGTAGACATGACCGAGACACGTCTCCGGCCAATAACCAATAGCGGAACCTGGATGCTCATATTGGCTCCTACATATTCTACGAAGATCTTTATCGGTCAGACCGCATAACAACATACGTTGTTCCCTTTGTCATCGGTATGTTACTTGCCCGAGATTCGATCATCGGTATCTCAATACCTAGTTCAATCTCGTTACCGGCAAGTCTCTTTACTCGTTCCGTAATACATCATCTCGCAACTAACTCATTAGTTGCAATGCTTGCAAGGCTTATGTGATGTGCATTACCGAGAGGGCCCAGAGATACCTCTCCGACAATCGGAGTGACAAATCCTAATCTCGAAATACGCCAACCCAACATGTACCTTTGGAGACACCTGTAGAGCACCTTTATAATCACCCATTTACGTTGTGACGTTTGGTAGCACACAAAGTGTTCCTCCGGCAAACGGGAGTTGCATAATCTCATAGTCATAGGAACATGTATAAGTCATGAAGAAAGTAATAGCAACATACTAAACGATCGGGTGCTAAGCTAATGGAATGGGTCATGTCAATCAGATCATTTAGCTAATGATGTGATCCTGTTAATCAAATAACAACTCCTTGTTCATGGTTAGGAAACATAACCATCTTTGATTAACGAGCTAGTCAAGTAGAGGCATACTAGTGACACTCTGTTTGTCTATGTATTCAAACATGTATTATGTTTCCGGTTAATACAATTCTAGCATGAATAATAAACATTTATCATGATATAAGGAAATGAATAATAACTTTTATTATTGCCTCTAGGGCATATTTCCTTCAGTACGACCATATCAAGCCCCCAGACCGCAAAGGGCCATGTAATGGGGATTGTTTGGAGGGCGGTAGGTGGCATGTGGCTTTGGTTTGCAAAAAGCTGGCAACCAACACAATGTTGTACCAGCTGTTGTGCATCTGCCTAGGCCGTCGGCCAATAAAAACCTGTACAGAAGGCCTTGCTTACAAGGGCCCGGGCTGCGGCGTGGTGGCCGCCGAGTCTGGCATGGATTTCTGCCAGAAGCTTCCGCCCTTCCTCTTCGGAGATGCACCTTTGAAGGACTCCGGTTGTGCTTTTCTTATAACGCTCTCCCTCGTGGACCTTGTAGGCTTTAGATCGCCGCACTATGCAGCGTGCCTCATTTTGGTCCTCGGGTAATTCTTGTCTAGTTAGGTAGGCCAGGAATGGTTCTGTTCACGAGGCGATGACAACCATTATCACGTGGGCTGAAGGTGTTATTTCGGTGGCAGAGCCTCCAATTGTGTCAGAGTGTTCGGTATCTGGGGTTGTGGCCGGGTGCGAACTATTTTTGCCGGTGTCCCCTTCCCATACCACGGATGGTTTAAACAGTCTTTCCAGGAAGATGTTCGGTGGAACAGGGTCGCGTTTAGCGCCGATACGGGCGAGGATGTCCACCGCCTGGTTGTTTTCCCGAGCCACATGGTGGAATTCAAGCCCCTCGAACCGAGCTGACATTTTGAGGACGGCGTTGCGATATGCCGCCATTTTCGGATCCTTGGCATTGAAGTCTCCATTTATTTGGGATATTGCGAGGTTCGAGTCCCCACACACCTCTAGGCGTTGGATGCCCATGGAGACTGCCATCTAGAGACCGTGTAATAGGGCCTCGTATTCGGCTGCGTTATTGGAGTCTATATATAGTATTTGGAGCACGTATTGCACCATATCTCCGATGGGGGACGTCAGGACGACGCCAGCCCCCAGACCAGCCAGCATTTTAGAGCCGTCGAAGTGCATGATCCAATTGGAGTATGTGCCGTACTCTTTAGGGAGTTCGGCTTCTGTCCATCCGCTACGAAATTGGTCAGTACTTGCGACTTAGTGGCTCGCCGTGGCTTATATGTTATGTCGAATGGGAGAAGCTCGATAGCCCATTTGGCAATCCGGCCCGTGGCATCGCGGTTGTTTATTATGTCATTGAGTGGTACTTCGGAGGCCACCGTAATCGAACACTATTGAAAGTAGTGTCGTAATTTTCGGGATGCCATAAATACTGCGTATGCTATCTTTTGGTAATGTGGGTACCTTGATTTGCATGGAGTGAGGACGGTGGATACATAATATACTGGCTTTTGAAGTGGGAATTTATGTTTGTCCATCTCTCGTTCGACGACGAGCACTGCGCTTACAACTTGGTGAGTTGCCGCTATATATAATAGCATTGGTTCGCCAACAGTTGGCACGGCCAAGATTGGGTTGGTGGCCAGGATGGATTTTATTTCTTCCAGTCCGGCCGTGGCTGCGTCCGTCCACTCGAAGTGTTCGGTGCACCGAAGAAGGCGATAAAGGGGAAGTGCCTTTTCTCCTAATCAGGAGATAAAGCGGCTTAAAGCCGCCACACATCTAGTTAATCTCTGGATTTGCTTGAGGTCAGTTGGGATAGCCAACTGCGACAGAGCTCGGATTTTAGCCGGATTTGCTTCAATTCCTCTATTGGAGACGATGAAGCCCAGGAGCTTTCCGGCGGGAACGCCGAAAACGCATTTTTCTGGATTGAGCTTAATGTCGTATGTTCGGAGATTGGTGAACGTGAGCCTTAAGTCGTCTATTAAAGAGTCGACGTGTCTGGTTTTAATGACCACATCATCTACATATGCCTCCATAGTCTTGCCGATCTGCTTTTCCAGACATGTCTGGATCATGCGCTGATATGTTGCGCCGGCGTTTTTGAGCCCGAAGGGCATTGTGTTAAAACAAAAGGGGCCATATGGCGTGATAAATGCCATTGCGGCTTGATCAGACTCCGCCATCTTAATTTGGTGGTAACCGGAGTATGCGTCGAGGAAGCACAATGATTCGTGTCTGGCGGTAGCGTCGATGATTTGATCGATGTGAGGGAGTGGAAAGGGATCCTTTGGGCAAGCCTTATTAAGGTCTTTGAAGTCGATGCATAGGCGCCATGATTTGTCCTTCTTTGGTACCATCACCAGATTTGCTAGCCAGTCCAGATGTTTTATTTCTCTAATAAATCTGGCCTCCAGTAGCTTGGCTAGCTCTTCTCCCATGGCTTGTCGCTTAGGTTCAGAGAAACACCGAAGAGTCTGCTTAACCGGCTTGAATCCTTTTAGCGCATTAAGGCTATGCTCGGCCAATCTGCGTGGGATTCCTGGGATGTCTGAAGGATGCCAGGCGAATATGTCCCAATTCTCGCGCAGAAACTCCCGTAGTGCGGCGTCTACAGCGGGGGTTTAACTGTGCCCCGATGGATGCTGTTTTTGTGGGGTCAGTTGGATGGACTTGGAATTTGACTATTTCATCCGCTGGTTTAAAGGAGGTGGACTTGGATCTTTTGTCTAGTATCACGTCGTCCCTGTCCACCGTGGAGCACAGCGTGGTTAACTCTGCCACAAGGGCTTCGGATAATGCCTCGAGGGCTAGTGCGGCCGTTTTGTTCTCGGTGCGGAGTGCTATGTCCGGATCACTAGCTAGAGTGATGATTCCATTGGGTCCGGGAATTTTGAGCTTCATGTACCCGTAATGGGGTATGGCTTGAAAAATCGTGAATGCCTCCTGCCCTAGAAGGGCGTGGTATCCGCTACTGAATGGGGCCACTTGGAATGTAATTTCTTCGGACCTGTAATTCTCCGGAGTGCCGAATACCACATCAAGTGTGATTTTCCCAGCGCAACGTACCTCCCGACTAGGGATGATTCCTCGGAAGGTCGTACTGCTTTGCTCAATACGGTTGATGTCTATTTCCATTTTTGGAGAGTTTCCTCATAAATGAGGTTTAATCCGCTGCCGCCGTCCATGAGCACCTTAGTGAGCCGAAAGCCGTCCACAATTGGACTGAGGACCAAAGCGCTTGGTGCTCGGGCTGTTCGGAATTTAGGTTCGTCACTGGCATTGAAGGTGATAGCCGTGTCACTCCATGGATTTATTGCTGCCACGTGGCAGACTTCGGCAAGGCTACGGAGTGCTTGCTTATGCCTATTATTTGAGGCGAAGGTCTTGAAGACCGTTAATGCTGTATTGTTATCTGTGGGAAGGTGCTCTGAGGTATTTTGGGTGAGGAGATCCTCACCGCTTTTGGCCACCTGCCGGAGTACCCAACATGCTCTAAGGCTGTGTTTTTTTGACCTGGAAGACTGCAGGGTTTACACCCCACAACATTTTATTGAAGCTCAAAAGGAAAATACAAAAAGGTTCCTCAAGGAAAGGAACAGAACAGAAAAAGAAAACAAAAAAGAAAGACTATACAAGCTAGACTAATGTAAGCACTATAAGCTAACAAGAAGAAAGAAAGGAGTACATTTGTGAAACACCTCAAGGAGGCAAGAAATCAATCCATTTGATCAAGGCTTCTTGGTGTCTGGTCTTGATTCTGTGTGCCAGGAGAGAGATGTCATGAATAAAGCCATTCCTCCACTGCCTGAAAGTAGGTCTGATATTCCTAAAGACTCTGTCATACCTGACTTTCCAAAAATACCACCAAGTAAGGAAGACCACCTTTGACAAGAATGGCTTATTAAAATCCTTCCTAGCATGAAGTGCAATGTGCACCATGTCCTGACTATTCAACCAGGATATTTGAAGATAGTTCCATACTCTCATGCTAAAGTTGCATTGGAAAAATAAATGGTTCCTGTCCTCAAGTGCTCCCTTGGGACAAAGAATACATTCAGGCCCATCATTAATTCTTCAATGCCTGTGCTGAATCATATCCTTGGTGTTTACTCTGTCCATAATGACCAGCCAGGCAAAAATTTTAATTGTCATTGTACAACAAGATTTCCAAACCCAACTGAGAATAGGGTTGGCAATCATTGGCTGATGGACAAAATCATAGTACTTCTTTGCTGTATACTTAGCTTTCTTTCCATGTCTTCAATCCCAAGAATCATTAGAAGCAGAATCCAGGGGAATCCTAGTCGAAATGTCAGACAGCTGATTGAACTCCCTAAAGGCCAATTCAAATAAGGGTAAAGAGAACATGCTCTGCAAGTCACCAGTCTGTAACACTTCCATAATAGAGGAATTATTTTGTAAGCAGAAAGAAAATAGCCTGGGAAATCTGTCCTGGAGAGGGGTACATGAGTTATTGATCTCCCAAGAATCAGACCAGAAAAGCAAAGAATCACCTCTTCCAACTGTTACTGAAGTAACAACTCTAAATTTATCCATTAATTTGCATATATATCTCCACCAAAAGGAGCCACACAAAGTAGTGTCATGAGGAACTCTCTGGAAATAATAAGAGTCCCAGATCAAATGAACCCAAGGTACATCTACTTTGTTATAAAACTTATTGAGGAATTTGAGTAACAAAGCCTCATTTTGTAGACCCAGGTTGAGTATACCAAGTCCACCCTTAAGCTTAGGCCTACAGACCAGAGGCCATGCAGCCAAAGAATGCCCCTTCTCATGTCCATATTTTCTCCACATGCATTGTCTCTGAATTCTTTCCAGCTGCTTTAAAATTCCTTCTGGTATAGATAGACTGCAAAGGAAAAATATGGGCAATGAAGAGATAACAGAATTTACCAACTGCAGTCTGCTACCTTGGGGCAGAAACCAGGAACTAGCAGTTAATCTTCTTTCCATACAGTCAACTAGAGGTAGTAAATCCACAATTTTGGGCCTAGTTGTTCCCACAGGCAATCCTAAATATGTGAAAGGCAATACCCCTAGCCGACATCCAAAATGTGCAGCAAGAGCATTGGCAACATTGGCTTCCACATTAATTGGGTACATTGAGGATTTATGAAAGTTAATCTGCAATCTAGTTGCCGAGGAGAAAGAATTCAAAACTGTTTTAAGCACCTCCAACTGAGCTGAATTGGCAGACACAAAAAGCAATGTGTCATCTGCATACTGTATCACTGGATAGTCAGGGTCATGAGTTGCCAGAGGCAGAGAAAGAAGGCCATTGTTTAGATGATCATTAATCATAGTCTGTAACAGATCAGCAGCAATCACAAACAACAATGGTGAGATAGGATCACCTTGCCTTACCCCACACTTGCACTTGAAATGTTTTCCTGGTACACCATTGAGTAAGATTGAGGAGGTTGCAGATGACAATAACTACTGAATCTAGGAGATCCATTTGTTATCAAAACCCTTTGCTACCATGATTTTTATAATTGCCTCATGCTGAATAGAATCAAATGCTTTTTCAAAATCAAGCTTGAGGTGCATGATTGGCTTCTTTGACTGGTTGCACTGATGGATGTACTCAAAGGTCCAGGCAATACAGTCCTGAATGGTTCTTGACTTGATAAAGCCATATCGATTCTTATGAACACATTTGGTGATTTCATCCTGAAACCTATTGGCAACAAGCTTAGTGAGGAATTTCAAACCCACACTTGTCAAAGAAATTGGTCTAAAATCCCCAGCAGTCTCAGGGGACAACTTCTTAGGGATCAGTGTAATGAAGGCCTCATTGAGATTTTCCAACTGAGCAGTTCCAGCATGGAACTCATTCACCAGTGTAATGAAATCACTGGAAATGATGGGCCAACACTTCTTCATAAAAAGGCCATTAAAGCCATCAGGTCCCGGAGCTTTGTCAGTTGGCAAATCCCTAATAACTTGTTCAATTTCTTTAACCTGAAATGGCTTTGTGAGCACTTCCAGCCCATGCACTCGAGGGATAAGAGAAAGAATGTCATTGCCCATCAAAATTCGCTTCACAGTTCCCATTCTTCCCTTACAAATCTCCAGAAATTCCTTGGCAATTCTTTCATGGTCTGAAGAAACTATTCCATCAGACAACTGCAGAGTGGCAATTGAATTTTTTCTGTATCTTTCAGTTGCCATGGCTTGGAAGAATTTTGAGTTTTCTTCACCAACTTTGATATATCTAAGAGTGCATCTTTTCTTCCAGTATAAAAACTGCAAATGTAGAAGATGTTCATGATGCTGTGTGTTGATACGGTATCCGCTGTACTATGGATTTTGCAGGGCCCGTTAAGCCATCCCTCCAATATGGTTCCATGCCCTGTGTGGGATTTTGCTTCTTTGTAATTGATTTGGGCGACTTATGAGAGTGCACCCTTTTAGTTTGGACTGGGGGTTTTGTTAGAGCCGGATTATCCCAAAATTGCGTTTGGGTTTTCTAGGCACTTTCCATCGCACAGTATTTCCGTACTATGGCCGCCAAGTCAGCGAAGTGTGCTATGTCATGGCGACTTATGGCATTCAGGACTCCCTTGTCCGTGCAATTGTTGCGAAAGAACGAAATTGCGTCTTCCTCGCGACAGTCCTTGACCTTGTTCATTACAAGGAGGAATCTGGCCCAATAGTGATGTACTATCTCTTGGGGCGCTTGCCTAATGTGGGAAAGATCGTTTGTATCTGGGTGGGTGGGTGGATTTAAGTCCAGACCTTGACCCAATCTGTGATCCCGGGGTAGGGGAGTTTCCGATCTTGGAAGTTCGGGCTCCAGGATGTTGCCCTGTGGGTTCGGTATGCGGCCTGATTCTGGATTCAGGGTTAGGGCAGTGTCCTCTCGTGAGCGAGTATCCGGCTCGGGGAGCTCGGGAATCCGGACATAGTTCGTCCTCAGGATAGAGGGAGAATCGCCGCATTGATCCTCCACCACCGCTATCTGATGGGTGACCAGCGGAGAGTTAATCTCCCTTTGGTCGGGTTTAAGCCCGATCCGATCGTAGTCCGTAGTGACTCCCAGAGTGGCGATGTGATCCAAGAATTCGGTCAAAGAGGAGAGCTCCATTGGATCCATCTGCTCTGCAAATTTCGAGCCGATGTGGAGGCTATTTTCGATGACCCGAGAAGTCATCGTCGGCGCCGTGGCCGAGCGGGCGGTCATGACGAAGCCGCCTAGCCGGAGAGTTTGGCCTACAGCCAGGGCTCCCCCAAAGGTGATGTTGTCCTTGACAACGAGGCGAGCCATCCTCCTTATGATGACGACACAGTGGAACTCTCAATGAAAGCACCAATGTCGGTGTCAAAACCGGTGGATCTCGGGTAGGGGGTCCCGAACTATGCCTCTAAGGCGGATGGTAACATGAGGCAGGGGACACAATGTTACCCAGGTTCAGGCCCTCTTGATGGAGGTAATACCCTACGTCCTGCTTGATTGTTCTTGATGATATGAGTATTACAAGAGTTGATCTACCACGAGATCAGAGAGGCTAAACCCTAGAAGCTAGCCTATGGTATGATTGTATGTTGTCCTACGGACTAAAAACCCTCCGGTTTATATACACACCGGAGGGGGCTAGGGTTACACAAGGTCGGTTACAAAGGAGGAGATATACATATCTGTATTGCCTAGCTTGCCTTCCACGCCAAGTAGAGTCCCATCCGGACATGAGACGAAGTCTTCAATCTTGTATCTTCATAGTCCAACAGTCCGGCCAAAGAATATATTCCGGCTATCCGGAGACCCCCTAATCCAGGACTCCCTCAATGGGTACCTATTAATTAGCCGCGTCGATGCGAGACTTTCTCCTTTTTTGTCTTCTCCACATAACCCCCATCATCAGATTCTATTCCACCCATAGTGCTATATCCATGGCTCACGCTCATGTATTGCGTGAAAGTTGAAAAAAGTTTGAGATTACTAAAGTGTGAAACAATTGCTTGGCTTATCATCGGGGTTGTGCATGATGAGAGCATTCTTGTGTGATGAAAATGGAGCATGACCAAACTATATGATTTTGTAGGGATGAACTTTCTTTGGCCATGTTATTTTGAGAAGACATGATTGCTTAGTTAGTATGCTTGAAGTATTATTATTTTTATGTCAATATTAAACTTTTATCTTGAATCTTTCGGATCTGAACATTCATGCCACAATAAAGAAAAAATACATTGAGAAATATGTTAGGAAGCATTCCACATCAAAAATTCTATTTTTATCATTTACCTACTCGAGGACGAGCAGGAATTAAGCTTAGGGATGCTTGATACGTCTCCAACGTATCTATAATTTTTGATTGTTCCATGCTATTATATTATCTGTTTTGGATGTTTATGGGCTTTATTATGCACTTTTATATTATTTTTGGGACTAACCTATTAACCCAGAGCCCAATGCAAGTTTTTGTTTTTTCCTTGTTTTAGAGTATCGCAGAAAAGGAAAATCAAACAGAGTCCAATTGACCTGAAACTTCACAGAACTTATTTTTGGACCAAAAGAATCCCACGGAGTATCGGAGATGGACCAGAAGAGTCCCACGAACTTATTACGAGAGTGAGATCTGATAGATATGATAAGATAATATTTTTGATATTTTTTAAGATAAAGATGCAAAGTAAAATAAAAGGCAGTACAAATAACTAAGTGTTGGAAGATTAATATGATGGAAAACAGACCCGGGGGCCATAGGTTTCACTAGTGGCTTCTCTCAAGAGCATAAGTATTTACGGTGGGTGAACAAATTACTGTTGAGCAAGTGACATAATTGAGCATAGTTATGAGAATATCTAGGTATGATCATGTATATAGGCATCACGTCCGAGACAAGTAGACCGACTCCTGCCTGCATCTACTACTATTACTCCACACATCGACCGCTATCCAGCATGCATCTAGAGTATTAAGTTCATAAGAACAGAGTAACGCTTTAAGCAAGATGACATGATGTAGAGGGATAAACTCATGCAATATGATATAAACCCCATCTTGTTATCCTCGATGGAAACAATACAATACGTGCCTTGCTGCCCCTACTGTCACTGGGAAAGGACATCGCAAGATTGAACCCAAAGCTAAGCACTTCTCCCATTGCAAGAAAGATCAACCTAGTAGGCCAAACCAAACTGATAATTCGAAGAGACTTGCAAAGATAACCAATCATACATAAAAGAATTCAGAGAAGATTCAAATATTGTTCATAGATAAACTTGATCATAAACCCACAATTCATCGGTCTCAACAAACACACCGCAAAAGAAGATTACATCGAATAGATATCCACAAGAGAGGGGGAGAACTTTGTATTGAGATCCAAAAAGAGAGAAGAAGCCATCTAGCTAATAACTATGGACCCGTAGGTCTGAAGTAAACTACTCACACTTCATCGGAGGGGCTATGGTGTTGATGTAGTAGCCCTCCGTGATCGATGCCCCCTCCGGCGGAGCTCCGAAAAAGGCCCCAAGATGGGATCTCGTGGATACAGAAAGTTACGGCGGTGGAATTAGGGTTTTGGCTCCGTATCTCGTAGTTTCGGGGTACGTAGGTATATATAGGAGGAAGGAGTATGTCGGTGGAGCAACACGGGGCCCACGAGGGTGGAGGGCGCGCCTGGGGGGTAGGCGCGCCCCCTACCTCGTGCCTTCCTCGTTGATTGCTTGACGTAGGGTCCAACTCCTCTGGATCATGTTCGTTCTGAAAATCACGTTCCCGAAGGTTTCATTCCGTTTGGACTCCGTTTGATATTCTTTTTCTGCGAAACCCTAAAATAGGCAAAAAACAACAATTCTGGGATGGGCCTCCGGTTAATAGGTTAGTCCCAAGAATAATATAAAAGTGTATAATAAAGCCCAATTATGTCCAAAACAGAATATAATATAGCATGGAACAATAAAAAAATTATAGATACGTTGGAGACGTATCAAGCATCCCCAAGCTTAATTCCTGCTCATCCTCGAGTAGGTAAATGATAAAAATAGAATTTTTGATGTGGAATGCTACTTGGCATAATTTCAATGTAATTCTTCTTAATTGTGGTATGAATATTCAGATCCGAAAGATTCAAGATAAAAGTTCAATATTGACATAAAAATAATAATACTTCAATCATACTAACTAAGCAATTATGTCTCTTCAAAATAACATGGCCAAAGAAAGTTATCCCTGCAAAATCATATAGTCTAGCTATGCTCTATCTTCACCACACAAAGTATTTAAATCATGCACACCCCCGATGACAAGCCAAGCAATTGTTTCATACTTTTGTTGTTCTCAAACTTTTTCAATCTTCACGCAATACATGAGCGTGAGCCATGGACACAACACTTTAGGTGGAATAGAATGGTGGTTGTGGAGGAGACAAAAAGGGGGGAGATAGTCTCACATCAACTAGGCGTATCAACGGGCTATGGAGATGCCCATCAATACATATCAATGTGAGTGAGTAGGGATTGCCATGCAACGGATGCACTAGAGCTATAAGTATATGAAAGCTCAACAAAAGGAACTAAGTGGGTGTGCATCCAACTCGCTTGCTCAAGAAGACCTAGGGCATTTTGAGGAAGCCCATCATTGGAATATACAAGCCAAGTTCTATAATGAAAAATTCCCACTAGTATATGAAAGTGATAACATAGGAGACTCTCTATTATGAAGATCATGGTGCTACTTTGAAGCACACGTGTGGTAAAAGGATAGTAGCATTGGCCCTTCTCTCTTCTTCTCTCATATTTTTTTATTTGGGCCTTCTCTCTTTTTTATGGCCTCTTTTTTTCGTCCGGAGTCTCATCCCGACTTGTGGAGGAATCATAGTCTCCATCACCCTTTCCTCACTTGGGACAATGCTCTAAAAATGATGATCATCACACTTTTATTTACTTACAACTCAACAATTACAACTAAATACTTAGAAAAAAAATATGACTCTATGTGAATGCCTCCGGCGGTGTACCGGGATATGCAATGAATCAAGATTGACATATATGAAAGAATTATGAACGGTGGCTTTGCCACAAATACAATGTCAACTACATGATCATGCAAAGCAATATGACATTGATGGAGCGTGTCATAGTAAATGGAACGGTGGAAAGTTGCATGGCAATATATCTCGGAATGGCTATGGAAATGTCATGATAGGTAGGTATGGTGGCTGTTTTGAGGAAGGTATATGGTGGGTGTATGATACCGGCGAAAGGTGCGCGGTATTAGAGAGGCTAGCAATGGTGGAAGGAAGAAAAGTGCGTATGATCCATGGACTCAACCTTAGTCATAAAGAACTCATATACTTATTGAAAAAATCTACAAGTTATCAAAGCAAAGTATTACGCGCATTCTCCTAGGGGTATAGATTGGTAGGAAAAGACCATCGCTCGTCCCCGACCGCCACTTATAAGGAAGACAATCAATAAATAAATCATGCTCCGACTTCATCACATAACGGTTCACCATACGTGCATGCTATGGGAACCACAAACTTTAACACAAGTATTTCTCAAATTCACAACTACTCAAATAGCATGACTCTAATATCACCGTCTCCATATCTCAAAACAATTATCAAGTATCAAACTTCTCATAGTATTCAACACACTCATAAGAATTTTTTTTATTAATCTTGAATGCCTAACATAATTAAAGAAAATTACCATGCTGTTTTGTAGGACTCTCAAAATAATCTAAGTGAAGCATGAGAGAACAATAGTTTCTATAAAACAAATCCACCGACGTGCTCTAAAAGATATAAGTGAAGGACTAGAGCAAACACTATATAACTCAAAAGATATAAGTGAAGCACATAGAGTATTCTAACAATTTCTGAATCATGTGTGTCTCTCTCACAAGGTGTGTGCAGCAAGGATTATTGTGGAAAACTAACAAATAAAGACTCAAATAATACAAGACGCTCCAAGCAAAACACATATCATGTGGTAAATAAAAATACAGCTCCAAGTAAAGTTACCGATGGAAGTAGACGAAAGAGGGGATGCCTTCCGGGGCATCCCCAAGCTTTGGCTTTTAGGTGTCCTTAGATTATCTTGGGGTGCCATGGGCATCCCCAAGATTATTCTCTTTCCACTCCTTGTTCCATAATCCATCAAATCTTTTACCCAAAACTTGAAAACTTCACAACACAAAACTTAAAGTAGAAAATCTCGTGAGCTCCGTTAGCGAAAGAAAACAAAACACCACTTCAAGGTACTGTAATGAACTCATTCTTTATTTATGTTGGTGTTAAACCTACTGTATTCCAACTTCTCTATGGTTTAGAAACTATTTTACTAGCCACAGATTCATTAAAATAAGCAAACAACACACGAAAAAAAAGAATCTGTCAAAAATAGAACAGTCTGTAGTAATCTGTAGCTAACGCAAGATATGGAACCCAAAAAATTCTAAAATAAATTGTTGGACGTGAGGAATTTATCTATTAATCATCTGCAAAAATAATTAACTAAATAGCATTCCAAATAAAAATGACAGCAGTTCTCGTGAGCGCTAAAGTTTCTGTATTTTACAGCAAGATTAAAAAGACTTTCCCCAAGTCTTCCCAACGGTTCTACTTGGCCCAAACACTAATTAAACAAAAAACACAAGCAAAACATAGGCTAGATAAATTATTTATTACTAAACAGGAGCAAAAAGCAAGGAATAAAAATAAAATTGGGTTGCCTCCCAACAAGCGCTATCGTTTAACGCCCCTAGCTAGGCATAAAAAGCAAGGATAGATCTAGGTATTGCCATCTTTGGAAGGCAATCCATAAGTGTCTACGACATCCCCTTCAAGAAAACCTTCTTCAAATATAGAATCTAGGACATGCTTAAAAGAAGAAGGTAGGGCAACATAAAAAAAATTTAAGTAAATTTCAATTTGGTATTGAGGCACATAGCTAGCCCTGATCCTTAATAGTCTATCCCAAGCACCTTTCAAAGATTCATCAAGTAAATAACAAAAAATTCTAGAATCATCTTCATCAAAATTATTAATATTCTCATTGATAACTCTGGTAGGTCTTTCCATAGCATCTTTATTTATGAGTTTAGCGAGAATACAAGGATTGTCCAAAGCACTCAAACTCGGGAGAGAACTCCCAACCCTTTTTGATTCCGACATAGCAGAAGAAAGGTGAGCAGAAAAGAGAAGGCGAATAAAACAGCAAGGGTGAAGTGGGGGAGAGGAAAACGAGAGGCAAATGGAAAATAATGTAATGTGGGAGATAAGGGTTTGTGATGGGTAGTTGGTATGTTGACTTTTGCGTAGACCTCCCTGGCAACGGCGCTAGAAATCGCTCATTGTCGGGAGTCAAATCTTGACTTGTCTTGCGCAAACCTCCCCGGCAACGGCACCAGAAATCCTTCTTGCTACCTCTTGAGCACTTGCTTGGTTTTCCCTTGAAGAGGAAAGGGTGATGCAGCAAAGTAGCGTAAGTACTTCCCTCAGTTTTTGAGAACCAAGGTATCAATCCAGTAGGAGGCCACGCACGAGTCCCTCGCACCTACACAAACAAATAAATCCTCGCAACCAACGTGATAAGGGGTTGTCAATCCCTCCACGGTCACATACGATATGATAAGATAATATTTTTGGTATTTTTATGATAAAGAGAAATAAAAGATGGAAAGTAAAATAAAAGGAAATAAAAATAACTAAGTATTGGAAGATTATTATGATGGAAAATAGACCCAGGAGCCATAGGTTTCACTAGTGGCTTCTCTCAAGAGCATAAGTATTCATGGTGGGTAAAAAAATTACTGTTGAGCAATTGACAGAATTGAGCATAGTTATGAGAATATCTAGGTATGATCATGTATATAGGCATCACGTCCGAGACAAGTAGACCTACTCTTGCCTGCATCTACTACTATTACTCCACACATCGACCGCTATCCAGCATGCATCTAGAGTATTAAGTTCATAAGAACAGAGTAACGCTTTAAGCAAGATGACATGATGTAGAGGGATAAACTCATGCAATATGATATAAAACCCATCTTGTTATCCTCGATGGCAACAATACAATACGTGCCTTGCTGCCCCTACTATCACTGGGAAAGGACACCGCATGATTGAACCCAAAGCTAAGAACTTCTACCATTGCAAGAAAGATCAATCTAGTAGGCCAAACCAAACTGATAATTCGAAGAGACTTGCAAAGATAATCAATCATACATAAAAGAATTCAGAGAAGATTCAAATATTGTTCATAGATAAACTTGATCATAAGCCCACAATTCATCAGTCTCAACAAACACACCGCAAAAGAAGATTACATCGAATAGATATCCACAAGAGAGGGGGAGAACTTTGTATTGAGATCCAAAAAGAGAGAAGAAGCCATCTAGCTAATAACTATGGACCCGGAGGTCTGAAGTAAACTATTCACACTTCATCGGAGGGTCTATGTGGTTGATGTAGAATCCCTCTGTGATCGATGCCCCCTCCGGCGGAGCTCCGGAAAAGGCCCCAAGATGGGATCTCATGGATACAGAAAGTTATGGCAGTGGAATTAGGGTTTTGGCTCCGTATTTGGTAGTTTGGGGGTACGTAGGTATATATAGGAGGAAGGAGTACGTCGGTGGAGCAAAGGGGGCCCACGGGGGGGGGGGGCGCCTTGGGGGGGGGGGGGTAGGCGCCCCCTACCTCGTGACTTCCTCATTGATTGCTTGACATAGGGTCCAAGTCCTCTGGATCATGTTCGTTCCGAAAATCACGTTCCCGAAGGTTTCATTCCGTTTGGACTCCGTTTGATATTCTTTTTCTGCGAAACCCTAAAATAGGCAAAAAAAAATAGCAATTCTGGGCTGGGCCTCTGGTTAATAGGTTAGTCCCAAAAATAATATAAAAGTGTATAATAAAGCCCAATTATGTCCAAAACAGAATATAATATAGCATGGAACAATCAAAATTTATAGATACGTTGGAGACGTATCAACATGGACAGCCCGGAGATCCACCGACGTATTTCTTCCTCCTATATATATCCATATACCCTAAAAATTTCGGGGAGCAGAATAGATCGAGAGTTCCGCCGCCAGAATCCTCCGTAGCCACCGAAAACCAATCTAGACCCATTCCGGCACCCTGTCGGAGGGGGAACCCCTCACCGGTGGCCATCTTCATCATCCCGACGCTCTCCATGATGAGGAGGGAGTAGTTCTCCCTCTGGGCTGAGGGTATGTACCAATAGCTCTGTGTTTGATCTCTCTCTCATGTTCTTGAGGTGATACGATCTTGATGTATCGCGAGCTTTGCTATTATAGTTTGATCTTATGATGTTTCTCCCCCTCTACTCTCTTGTAATAGATTGAGTTTTCCCTTTGAAGTTATCTTA
The DNA here is from genome assembly GCF_003073215.2 of Triticum urartu. NCBI lineage: Eukaryota > Viridiplantae > Streptophyta > Magnoliopsida > Poales > Poaceae > Triticum > Triticum urartu. The sequence goes on from NC_053026.1 coordinate 482,977,530, forward strand.
TCGGATTGAGTCTTTAAGGATTTGAGAACACTTGATGTATGTCTTGCGTGGGATACCCATGGTGACAATGGGGTATTCGATTGATCCACTTGATGTATGTTTTGGTGATCAACTTGCGGGTTCCGCCCATGAACCTATGCATAGGGGTTGGCACACGTTTTCGTCTTGACTCTCTGGTAGAAACTTTGGGGCACTCTTTGAAGTTCTTTGTGTTGGTTGAATAGATGAATCTGAGATTGTGTGATGCATATCGTATAATCATACCCACGGATACTTGAGGTGACATTGGAGTATCTAGGTGACATTAGGGTTTTGGCTGATTTGTGTCTTAAGGTGTTATTCTAGTACGAACTCTATGATAGATCGAATGGAAAGAATAGCTTCATGTTATTTTACTACGGACTCTTGAACAGATCGATCAGAAAGGATAACTTTGAGGTGGTTTCGTACCCTGCCATAATCTCTTTGTTTGTTCTCTGCTATTAGTGACTTTGGAGTGACTCTTTGTTGCATGATGAGGGATAGTTATATGATCCAATTATGTTATTATTGTTGAGAGGACTTGCACTAGTGAAAGTATGAACCCTAGGCCTTGTTTCAACGCATTGCAATACCGTCCACCCTCACTTTGATCATTAGTTACCTTGCTGTTTTTATATTTTCAGATTACAAAAATCATTATCTACTATCCATATTGCACTTGTATCACCATCTCTTCGTCGAACTAGTGCACCTATACAATTTATCATTGTATTGGGTGTGTTGGGGACACAAGAGACTCTTTGTTATTTGGTTGCAGGGTTGTTTGAGAGAGACCATCTTCATCCTACGCCTCCTACGGATTGCTAAACCTTAGGTCATCCACTTGAGGGAAATTTGCTACTGTCTTACAAACCTCTGCACTTGGAGGCCCAACAACGTCTACAAGAAGAAGGTTGTGTAGTAGACATCAGTCTTCTACCTCAAATCCAAGGACGAGATGAAGATCACCTTCATTGATCTTGCCAAGCAAGCATAACGCAAGTTTGACAAAGAAATCTTGGCGATAAGAAGTGATAATGGCTCTAAGTTCAAGAAACTACACCTTGGAAGAGTTTCTTACTGATGAAGGGATTGAGCATCGATATTCAACTCCATACACTCCCCAACAAAATGGTGTAGCGGAAAAGAAGAACCGCACACTTGTGGAGATGGCAAGGTCCATGTTGGATGAATACAAGTCGCCACATAGTTTTTGGGCCGAGGCTGTCAACACCGCATGCCATGCATGAAACCGGCTTTTCCTCCGCACTATATTGGAAAAGACTCCATATGAGCTCATGACTGGGAACAAGCCGAATGTCAAGTACTTTCGTGTATTTGGGTGTAAATGTTTCATCCTCAACAAAAGTGAACGATTAGGAAAATTTCAATCCAAAACCATTGAGGGCATATTTGTTGGTTATGTATCAAACTCTCACGCCTATAGAGTCTACAACAAATCCAATGGAAGTGTTGTAGAAACTTGTGACGTGGTGTTTGATGAATTTAATGGCTCCCATGGGGAGCAAGTTGATCTAAGTGATGTAGGTGAAGAAGATTCTTCTCAAGATATCTTGACCATGGGTGTTGGTGCACTTATTCCAATGGAACAAGAACTTCATGATGATGATGAAGAAGATGGAAGCTTCACGCATCATCAGACTACTTCAACACCCTTACCACCACAAGTTCCTATTGCTCAACCAATGCCCGTAGACCAAGTACAAGATGATGATCAAGTTCCTCTTCATGATAATCATCAAGAACAAGATCATCCTCAAGGGCAAGAACAAGAAAGTGCAATCATTGATGATGAACCTCAACAAATGCAACATGAAGAAGAAGATCTTCCACCACACATTAGTTTAAACTTGCAAAACCCTCACCTCCATCATGCCTTGAGGGGCCGGTCGTGTTGATGTGACGAAATTCTCACCGGCATATTGGAAGGTAGAGTCACTCGTAAACATTTGACAAACTTTTGTGCTCACTTATCATTTGTGTCTAGTGTTGAGCCTCTCAAGGTACAAGATGCATTGATGGAAAATGATTGGCTCGTTGCTATGCAAGAAGAGTTGAACAGTTTTGAACGCAATCAAGTGTGGTCATTAGTCAAGAGGCCAACTACCGAGCACGACGTCGTTGGAACAAAGTGGATTTTCAAGAACAAGCAAGATGAGAATGGTGTAATCATCCGTAACAAGGCAAGGTTAGTGGCACAAGGGTACTCACAAGTTGAAGGTTTGGACTTTGGTGAGACCTTTGCCCTCGTTGCCCGTCTTGAATCCATTCGCATCTTACTTGCTTATGCTGCTTTCGATGGTTTTACATTACATCAAATGGATATGAAGAGGCTTTCCTTAACAGTCCTCTACAAGAAGAAGTATATGTATCACAACCACCTGGGTTCGTTGATCTCGATCACAAAGACTATGTGTATAAACTTCATAAGGCTTTGTATGGCCTCAAACAAGCACCTCGTGCTTGGTATTATCATCTTAAGAAGTTTTTACTCGATGATGGCTTTGTGAGAGGGGTGATCGATCCCACTCTTTTTACTAAGAGAGACAAGGGTGATTTGATCTTATGCCAAATCTATGTAGATGATATCATTTTTGGTTCTCCTAACATTCATTTGTGCAAGAAGTTTGCGGTTTCCATTACCAAGAATTTTGAAATGTCACTCAATACGGATTTGAAGTTCTTCCTCGGATTTCAAATTCAACAATTTCAAGAAGGAATTTTCTTGTCTCAAGCAAAATACCTCAAGGATATCCTAGAGAAATTTGGCATGTCTGATGCTAGTCCATGTAAGACACCCATGCCAACCAAAATTGTACTCACTAAAGACACAAATGGTATTCCTTTCGACCCATCTATTTACCGCTCTATGATTGGTTCATTGCTTTATCTTTGTGCATCTAGACCAGACATGATGTTTAGTGCATGCATATGTGCTAGATTTCAAGCTTTCCCTAGGGAAAGTCATCATAAGGCAGTTAAGCATATTCTTAGATACCTTGTTCACACCCCAAAGTTGGGTCTATGGTACCCCAAGGATGCTAAGTTTGATCTCATTGGGTACACGGATGCGGATTGGGCTGAAGACAAAGTGGATCATAAGTCCACCTCCGGTGCATGTCAATTTCTTGGACGCTCCTCGGTAAGTTGGTCCTCGAAGAAACAAAATTGTGTTGCCCTCTCCACCGCAGAAGCTGAATACATTGCAACCGCCAGTTATGCAACTCAATTACTATGGATGAGGCAAACTTTCAAGGATTACGGTATCACCTATAGACATGTTCCTCTTCTATGTGATAATGAAAGTGTCATCAAAATTGCTGAGAACCCCAAAGATCATACCCGCACCAAGCACATTGATATTAGGCATCACTTCTTGAGAGATCATGTGGATAAGGATGATATTGACATTGCTCATGCTGGCACAGATATGCAACTTGCAGATATTTTCACAAAGCCATTGGATGAAGCAAGGTTTTGTCAATTGAGGCGTGAACTTGGTATCTTGGAGCTTGACAACATTATGCAAAAACTACTACCCATGCATGCATTGTCATAACTAGCAAAAGACCCGTGCTTTGCAACGGAGACATTGATTTTATATTAGGGGTTCAATAATAATCTTGTCAAATATATATCTTTAGGATTCTCATGCACATCAAACAATAACGACATTAAAGACACGTGTCCTAACAAAACAGGTGGGCAAGCACGACAACTATCCTGACGAGAGCCATGAGCAGCACAAGCGCCAAGCCAGTGTCCCATCCACCACCGTAATGCATCTACAACACAAAGTTGTGCCCCCACAACCATCCGAGCGAGATGTTTTTTAAACGGTTTCAAAAAAAATTGAAACGGTCCGAGCGAGATGTTGAAGGCAAAACAGATGAGAAAGCTCATCTTACCGTGCACCTCCACATGGTGTTCGCCGCTGAATTGGTCGGCATTGATGATGCTATGCACATCCGGTGCGCGCCCTCTATAATCAGGTTCTGTGTGAACGGCGGACAGAAAAAAAGAGAATACGCAGTATTTCCTTTCGTATTCTTATAGGTCGAGATAGTGATAGTGATTTTTTTTCCAGCGAACCTTCGAAGCTTCCAAAAATAATTTTTATGTTGTTTTATATGTTATAAGCTATAACAGCAAATTATTTTAAACTTTTAAAGTGGGCTGAATTTGAATAGTGAACTACTAAAATTTAGATAGTAAACTCCAATTTTGCTATCCTGCCATAAAAAACTTCTGCAATTTTGTTTTAAGGAGAACACACCACTCTTCTTAGTTGTAATTGCTTTTTATAAGCTATATAAGATCAATGTGATTTTCTATTAAAAAATTAAACGCCAGAGCCACCAGCAGGGGAGCTGCGCAGGAAGAAAGGCACAAGGGAAGGCAGGCGTGGAGGTGTACAGGGGCGGCTGTGGATACCCATGCCAATAGGAGGCACATGGGGAGTGCCAGGAGGCGCGCGTGGCGGCCGGGACAGGCGTGTGCGTTAGCCATTCCTTTGCGTGGTGCTCGATTTTTTTCACGAGCTGACGAAAGGGAGGGCTGTAGGCAGTTGGCAGCTCTATACGTCGGAGAACTGCTCGGGGAGAGAAGGACATGCTCGCGGACGGGAGCCCGAATCACCGTGCCTAGATCCAACCTGTTCTCTGGCGCATCAGCCTGGGCATATTGCCGTCGATGCCCCCATCGACACCTCCACCGCTGCGTCTCGGTCCTCCGCTGTGTTCTTCCTTCCTTCGCCCTTCCTAATTTCCCTTTTCTTGTGGAGATAATTCTTTTGCATCATCCTTTTCATCTATGCTTATCAATTTTCATGGTTGCTTGTTTCGATCACCAGGGCATGCATATATAAACCGATGAGATTAGATGTAAAAGAGCAATGTGGGATTATTAACTGAAAGGAGAACATGTGGCTTTTGTATAGGTGAGTAAATCCCACACACTGTCGTTGGACGTTGGGTAGCCCACTACATGTAAAAATAAAATATGAATCCTTTTGCAACAGAGCGGGCCGAGGCTGGAACACATGTACTGCTACGGCAGCCCAGTACGGGGATAGGAAAAAGCGGACGGGAATTTTAGTACCACCTCGAAAAGGAGCGAAAGAAAATAACTTCAAACTAAAAGCGTAAATTCACGGGAAGAAACGTATTGTAACGGTGAACCCACGGAGTCAATCTGTGCTTTATTATTAAATAAAAAAAATATAATAATATATAGTATATAATATATATAATATATATAGGGAAAGATTATTATTATTATTATTATTATTATTATTATTATTATTATTATTATTATTATTATTATTATAGCACATATGCCTGTGCGTTGCAACGGGAGACTATTGGAGTGGATTCAAATTTAGCGAGAATTGTTCGTTCTTGTTTTTTTTCTCGACGTGCACCTTCTTCTAGTCAACTTTGTCAAAGCGCCCGTTCTTCTGCCCAACTGTGACAAATTCTATATCTATATCGATAGTGGAAGGTAAAAAAATTTGAAAAAAAAATCTAGTGCACTCCATATCTTAAAAAGTCACAAATATGGTTACTCACCCCGCCAAAAAAGGTTACTTTGCTCTTTAATGATTGTTCTTGTGATAGTGTAAACATAATGTATTTGTCGTCGTGTCTGCCAGAGTTTCACTAAAAGGGAAAAAAGAAAATTAGCTAAAATCAGGAACCGAGGAAGAAATTATGGAACTTAAAAACTTTTGTTCAAAATTGTACAATTAAAAGCTTGATTTTATCTAAAAATCAGATTAGTAACAAAAACTTCAAATATAAAATAAATTAATTTAATGTTGGATTTCCTACTAATTAATTTTGTGATATGCATATATATGCCTGCTTTTTAAATAGGAAGGCAATAAGCGACAATAATTATCCCCGCGTGCATCTTGCTTTTTTTAAATCTACATCTCCGCTTTTAAGTAGGAAAGCAATCAAGCTACACTAATTAAATCATTGCCTTTCCCGTGGAGTCAACTTCTTCACTTGCCTTTTTTTCTTGGCATTGTTCCTTCCTTTCTTGTCTTTATAATTGCAGATAATCATTTATTTCTTACATTCTCGGGGCAGCTCTGCTTATTTTTCAGTCAATTCATAACCTAACACATGCATGGCTTTAGCCCAGTTGGTAGTGCACGTTGAGATATTAAACGGTAGGTCATGAGTTCAATCCCCATGAAAATAAACTAATTTTTGCTGCGCTCCTCTACAATGTCGGCCCATATGCAAGGGCAAAGTCGCTGCTCACAATCTCGGCCCATGTGGGACAAAGCCCATGGTGGATAGAAAAGCTTAATTTGTCGAATCTATACCAATGGCAACATTAGTACCACCTCGGCGTATATGTTTCAAATTCAAACTGGAAGAGTAAATTCACAGGAAGAAAGCGTATTGTGACGGTGAACCCACAGAGTCAATCCATGCTTTATTATTACTAGCAAAAGGGCTCGTGCGTTGCAACGGCAAAAAAACTATAATCTTCAATGTCCATGACCATATTTTGCTGCATCACCAAGATACATTATCACTCTCAGTTTTATGAAATGATGAACATTTTTTCTAAACTCGTGAACATTTTTCAAATTTTTAGACAATTTTACAATTTTTTGTACTTTTCTAAAATAAAGAACATTTTTTGAATTCTTGAAGATTTTATGGTATTTGCAAAATAATAGTAATTTGTGAACATGTTTTAAAACAATTTTTTTTAATCGACGAACATTTCTATAATCGAAGAACATTTTTAGGAAATTTGTGAAATATTTTTTGAAATTCATGGACATTTTTTTGATTTAACGAATTTTTTTTGAAATTCATGATCATTTTTGAATCAGTGAACATTTTATGAATGAATAAATTGTTTTTGAAGTCATGAACGTTTTTTGTTCAATTTCATTAACATTTTCTAATACACGAACTTTTTAAGCAAACATTTTTTTTACCAAATCACAAACATTTTTTAATCTACAAACAATTTATGATTTATTAAAAGATTATTGCTAAATTCTCGTTTTCTAAAATTTCTAGATTTTTTTTGCTGTCCCAAATTATTAAAAGTAGAAAAATTGAAAAATAAAATAAAATAAATAAATAAAAACAAACTTTAAAAAACAGGCCGCCTGGACATGGGCGGCCCATACAGGCATGCGGCGTCCTCTTCCAGCGCCAGAGCGCAGTATATGTGGTCCTTACTGCATGGGCCGGCATAGGCAGTGGATTCCCTTGTGTAAAACCTTCTTTTATCACTTATGCTCCATCTGTTTCTAAATATAAGTCTCTTTGGAGATTGCAATATAGACTACGTATGAAGTAAAATAATTTAATCTACACTTTAAAATACGTATATATACACGTATGTAGTTTGTGGTGGAATCTCTAAAAAGACTTATTATATATAGGAACGGGGGAGTAGGTTGTATTGGTGGGTAATATTTTGTAACTTTTGGGGGCAATTTCCGTGAGATATCGCCAGACATGTTAGGAGGGCACCGTGGTCGAACGTTACGCGGGCGAACGTGGTAGAGGCCAAGTGGCCCAAGACAGACGATTGGTAGAATAGCCTAGCTTAATATGAGGAAACACCATGGACATACGAAATGGGAGGACCAATAATATTATACCTCCATTTATATATTAAAAATAGTATATATGCCTGTGTGTTAGAACGGTAGAAAGAATTGACATAAATTTAGTGAGGATTGTATGTGCAAACATCATGTTCAATGTGCTACAAATTTGGTGCAAATTCAATAAAGATTATAAGAGCAAGGAAAACATAACAGAAGAAAAAAAAATGACATGAATTTAGTAAGGATTAAAAAATGCCACATCATTTTTACTCATAAGCATGGCAACCTATCATTGATTCCCCTGCACCTCCTGTTAATTAGTTTTTCTTTCTCTTTCTTTTCTTATATCATGATGCCCACATAATTACTGTCCATTTCCTTCCTCTCTCTTTCTCCTTCCTTCTTTATTTCTCATGCAATTATTTTTTTCCTTTTTTGCTAGGCCTACTAATTACTCCTGTGATTAATGTGGCGCCCAGATAATTACCATCAATTTTCTTCCTTCTTTGTCATGCGATTATTATTTTTTTCCTTTTTTGCTAGGCCTGCTAATTACTCCTGCGATTAATATGGCGCCCAGATAATTACCATCAATTTTCTTCCTTCTTTATTTCTTATTCAATACATATTACCTTTCTTGTCGGCTCTACATAATTACTATCTTCCTTCTTTATTTCTCATGCAAAGAATGTCTATTTCCTTTCTTTATTTCTTTGCTTAATTTCCAAAGCAGCTTCTCGATGCCTGACAACCTAAAAAACGTATATAAATTGGTAAAATTAATGTTAAATAGCAAGGTGGGACTATTTGATAAGTAAAAAAATATGAAAAAAACTTCCAGCCTGGTCCCTTGTCCGTCCAGTGGGCCGTAGCACTCGCACATGCCCATCAAGACCGTGCCCATTTATCTCGGCCCGAGTACGCCTGTCTCTATTCTTAAGGTTCCAGACGCCCTAATTAGCAAGCTTAGGAGCCTAGCCTAAGTCGTCTGTTGTGCTGCAACCAACATGGGAGACCAGGGATCAAATCTCAACGCTGCCACCATTTTTTTCTCTAATTTCTTTTAATTCAAACACACGCACATACAACCAGATATAGAAAACGACGGTGAACCAGCCTACGACGGACACAATTCAGCATGCAGGCCCAGCCGAGGCCCAGTTTAGCGAATCAACCGAGGCCCAGTACGGAAAAACAAAAACCAGACGCATCTAAACAGATATAACGAAAATTTAGTACCACCTCGAATATGTTTTAAATTCAAACTGAAAGCGTAAAATCACGGGAAGAAGCGTATTGTGACGGTGAACCCACGGAGTCAATCCGTGCTTTATTATTAGGGATAGATTAGGGATAGATGTCTTGTATCGATGTAGGCATATATTTAGGGGGAGACACTCAACTCATGAGTACTTTCACCCTATGAAATGCATAAAAAGAACAAACACTCTCAAAACTACCATGTTATTTTAACTATGGTGCTTTCAATGATGGAGTAGTGATTATGCACCCAAAGTTCCAATCTTTGCGGATCCATGTCACGTATACTCATACATGGTGGCATTGGCCACCGCTCTTGTCATTAGAATAATATCTGAGCGGTATGTGTTTTATTATTGTTGGCATAGGATACTCATTGCTTAACATATTATGTCTTTGCATCTTACTACGTACTTAAATCATCATCTCCCCATCATTGTTATTATCACCAACAATTGCACCCTACTCTTCTAAAAAAAATCCTATATGCTTCCGGACGTCCGCTATGTACCGGAAGTCCGTAAAATCCTTTCTGTTGCCCTCATACCGGACGTCTGGTAAGACCGGACTTCCGTTCATTTCTCCCCTGTCCCATCCCGTCGGATGTCTGGTGTTTCTTGTCGTCCGCTATCTGGCGCTCTGGTAGGTTTTCTCAGGTCCCCGACGTCCATTCCGCATCGGTCGTCTGGTCAATTCCTAGCCCGCGTATATATAGCGGTGTGCGTGTTGAACAGTTCCTAAACCTAAATCCGCTCGTTCCTCATCCCTTCTCTGTCGCCGCCGCCGCTCACTCTCCTCGCTAGGGGTGCGCACCGGCCATGCTCCCCGTCGTCTTTGCGCGGGTGGGGTCGTCCCGGCCGCCATCGGGGCTCCGTTCGTCCTCGTATCGTCCCGGCTGCCGTCGGGGCCCCGTTCGTCCCCGTCGCATCTCCTCCTTGTCTTGTTCGTCCTCCCGAGGTAGCACCTCCTCTTATTATCCCCTTATCCATCGAACTTCTTCGATCTGTGACGGTGGATAAGTGATTTGGGTCTTCCTCCTCCTCTAGGTCGAGATGCCAAAGACCAAGCACTCCGCGTGCAAGCAGGTCACCGGTGGGCCATCTCGTCTGTCTCGTCGCGGTGGCTCTGATGATTCACAGGAGCGGGCTCATCCTCGGAAGCGTGCCGCCCACCCTCACAGCTCGGCTAGCGACTCCTCATCGGAAGATTCCTACTATGAGGACGAAATGGAAGATTTGGAGCAGCCCGAGTTCGTTGCTGTTCGCACCTCCGCACCCAAGCCGAGAACACATCGGCCCACCTTCAAGCCTCCTCCTCCGATGCAATCTCAAGGTGATGCCCGTCGCATCTCTCTTGAACCTCCACTTCCTCTCGGCCACCACATTAAATGGTTCAATGAGGTTCCCATAGCTTCTTATCTTCAGCTTCGTCGTGACGTTGATCAATCCTCTATTGTTAGGGACTCACAAGATGCTCACTTTCACACTAATGTCCAGGCAGACATTTTTACCACCATCATCATTCCTAAGGGTCTATCTCTTCAAGTATGCATTGACTTGGAGCATATTCGTGCTCATCCGGCGAAATATCCGGGGGCTATTGAGCTCATTGAGTCATCTAATCTTGCTGCTCCATTTGCATTTCAACATGATTTTAACCAAGAGGCCATTCATCAATTCTATGCCACATGTTACTTTGGTCCAAATAACACTGTCACTTGGATGACCTCCGACACCATCCTCACGGCGTCTTATTCTCAATTTGTTGCTGCCCTTGGGTTTCCTGACACCGGTTTCAAAATCCATAAGGATGACCCCAATCATAGGCCCAAGGGCATTGAGGTATGTGCCGATCTTCTCAAACCGATAGGAGAAATGTCTAATGAGGAGAAACAAAAGGGTCTAAACCAAGTCTCCATTTGGCGCTCACCCTTCTACATCATCTATCAGTGTGTCATTCGCACCATCTATCCCAAGATGGGTGACAAGGGGTCTTGCAATAGCTACTGCACTGATCTCATGCATCGCCTCTATGCATCTCCAAAGGGGAATATAAATGTTCCTCATTTTCTGTGGCATGAGATCCGTCTCTCTTGTTTTCAGCACAAGCGGGCCTTTCCTCATGCCCCCTTTCTTCAGACATTTATCGAGAGTGTTGCTCCATTTCCCATTGCCCGCACTCACTTGCATGAGCGGTGGGTCATTCCACCACACATGGCGGATGATTGGGTCCCCAAGGACTCTTCTGCTCCTCCTCGTCGCACTTCAGCTAGTGTTCCTCCTCCTACTGCTCGTTCTTCTCCTTCCAGATCTGCATCCTTTGGGCGCATTGCTCACTTTCTTGGGAAGGCTCACTCTGCCATGATGAAGGTGTTTAACTTTCATTGCTCCCAAAATCACGACGTTGTCACTCGCATGGTCACTTCCAAGAATGCTCTAAAGGCTCGTCTGAGAGACTCTGGAGTTTACGATGTGAGTGACGATGAACGTCTCCCTAACAAACCACCTTCTGACTTTGGTTTTCCCTCGGGTCCTGAGTGGGCTGACTTCTTTGATGAGGCTGGTGGCAGTGGTGCTCGTGATGATGATGCTCTTTGATGATGTTATGACCCCTTTTGGGTATTTGATGCCAAGGGGGAGTAGGAACTTATCTATGTGATGCTATGTTATTAGCTTGTATCGAACTCATGTTATGTCTTTTATCTTGTATCGAACTCATGTTATGTCTTTTATCGACTTATGTTCTATGCTATGAGTGATGAACCCATATGAAGCCTATTCTGGTTTTAAGTTATTCTGTTATCTTGTTTATGAGAATTGTTTGTGATGATATCAAATTGAGGGGGAGCTCTCTTCATACCTATTTTATGTATGCACATGTTTTGGGGGAGCTCCAAAAGAAGTCCTTTCGATATTCAAAGTTTTTTTTACATATTGAGAAGTGCATGTATGTTGTCATCAACTACCAAAAAGGGGGAGATTGAAAGTGCAATCATGCCCTTAATCGTATTTTGATGTTGATGACAACATGCATTTTGGGACTAATCATGTTTATCAAGTATATCTCTGGATTATGTCTCAAGGACCGTGTGTGGATCATGACTATGGACAAAATAATATATATATCACTCAAGAGGAGAGATACAAGACAAAGACTTTTTCGGTTTGTTCTTGAGTATAGGGATCCCGCACTATTAAGAGGGGATCATTGGATTTTGTGAAAGAACTTGCTCAAACCCAAAAAATATCCTCACACATCATCTCTGTGTCATCTCCAATTATTCCTCTAGCTTGTGCACAAATTCTGGTATGACTCTAAGCTTATAGGGTCAGTTATCACCGGACGTCCGATTGTCTACGGACGTCCGGCCTCTCACAGCCGACCGGGCATCCAGCTCTTTACGGATGGCCGGTGCATCTTTACAGAATATATATTAGTAGAAGTCCGGTTCCACCGGTCGACCGTTCTTTTCCGGACGTCCGGTACAGCCCCAACAAAACGTTAATTAGCGGATTTCCGACCACACCGGACGTCCGGGCTCCGAACGACCGGCACCTTCCGGACATCCGCTGGCTATGTGTCTCATTCCTCGTCTGTGGCCTGGTAGGTGTTCCAGCGACCGGCCGCCCGGCCGGACGTCCGGTCCAATCTGAGTCACCGGTCGTCCGGTACCCACTGGATGTCCGTCCGCCCCTGTGCACTATGTGGCTCAACGGTCTGTTTTGCACTATCACTATATATAGCCTTCTCCCTCCCACGGGGTAAGGTTGACCATTCACTTTGAGCTTTCTAAGAACACATGTCACTCCCTCTCTTGATTCCCTACACCAAATCCTAGATCCCCAAGGGATTTGGGAACATTTGAGAGAAGTTCTCCAATCAAGTGATAGATCCACTCCTTCCCTTTCTTCTCACCAAAGGAATTCGTGTTTTGAGAAAGTTCTTGAGCATTTCCCAACGTTCTTGTTACTCTTGGAGGTTGGAGACTCCTAGGCGGTAGGATTCTTTCGGAGAGGAATCAACCATTGTGATTACCCCCAGAAAAGTTTGTGAGGGTTTGGAGACCACGCCAAGGTCTACCACTAGTGGTTGAGAAATTCCTCTATGGTGTTGTCTCAAAGGGAGAATAGGGTGAGCCTTCGTGGCGTTGGTGTGCCTTCGTGGTAACATCCACCTCTCTAATGGTGACGTAGTTGCCCTCCAAGGAAGTGAACATCGGCATACATCCTCGTCTCTCGGAGTTGCGGTTATTCCTAACCCTAACTCTCTACTTGTGGTTACTTGTCTCTTAGCACTTACTTATATCATATTGTGCTTGCTTACTTACATACTTGTTTATCGTGCTTAGCTCTTAGCATCACACTTGCAATTGTTAGGCTCACTTTCATATTCTGCACTATTGCCTAAAATTGCTAAGTAATAATTAAAATTTGTAATTGTACTTATTCACCCCCCCTCTAGGTCCATCTCGATCCTTTCAACCCTCGATCCTTAGATGCATAGTTCGGGACCCCCTACCCGACATCTACCAGTTTTGACACCGACATTGGTGCTTTCATTGAGAGTTCTACTGTGCCGTCGTCGAAAGGCTCGATGGCTCCATCGATCATCTAGAACAATGCTGCCATAAAGGAGTTTTTTCTCCCCGACCAGATCTTTGTATTCGGCGGCTTCACACTGCATGCCAACTCAGTTGGCCACCTAGAGCAGATCGATAGCTACACCCCTGGTCACCAGATCAGTTTTGGAAATCTGAACTATGTCGCTGATATCCGAGGAGACTTGATCTTCCAAGGGTTCACGGCCCCAACCACCACTTCGGCCTTAGATCCGGAGCGCGTCACCAGGTCCGAAGACGGGAGTCTAGAGCCCGCTGGACTCTCTGCGGTTATAGAGCTCAACACTGGAGAACCAGAGAGAATAGCGTCTCCGGCAGTCATCACAAAGTCAGACTCTTCTCCGGACACTAGTTCTGAACCCTCAAAGTCCGCATCATGCGGGCTCGGCCAGGAAACTTCTGTCCCCGTCCAAACCTCACTCTTAAATGAGGTTATGGACTTAATGCGAACCCTCGCCATCACAGAGGAACCGCTTCCGAATTGCGCCCAGCCCAGACTAGGGGCTGAAAATAGGGAATTTTAGTTCCCACCCACAACCCACTTCATAGCCACTGCCGAGGATCTAACTGACATGCTCAATTACGCCTCTGAAGACATCGACGGTATGGACGATGATGCTAGAGAGGAGCAGGCCCAAAACATGCCGTTCACCGGAGGTTGGATGACCACTTCCTCATACAACGTGTACATGGTGGACACACCTAAAGAAGGCGACAACGATGATGAGAAGGATCCAGTCGAGGATGAACCTCCTGAGGTACCACCAAAGCGTCGACGTTAGTGGCTCCGCTCTAAATCGCGTTGCGAAAAGGATAGCAATGCCGGCACCGGAGACAATGATACTCCAGAGAACGCCGAAGACCAAGAAGACCCCATCGAACCAACATCCGAGAAGGATGATCGAGAGGATGGGCAAGTTGACCCTGACGTGCAGGCAGGGAACAAAGACTCGGAGGATAGTAACTATCGACCACTCTCCGAGGACGACGTGAGCCTCGGCGACGAAGATTTTATCGTGGCGGAGGAACCCCTCAAACAAGAGCGCTTTAAGCGCTGGCTAATAGCCACTGCAAGAAGCCTAAAGATGAAGCAGCGGCAGCTTCAAGCTGACCAAGATCTGCTCAACGACAGATGGACTAATGTCCTAGCAGCCGAAGAATACGGCCTTGAACGCCCAACAAAGAGTTACCCGAAGTGTAAGCTGCCACCCCAATTCGATGATGAGGTGCTGGAGCCCATACCACCCGCGCGTAATGCGGCTGACGGACCCGACCGACCACCACGCGGCTGGGACAGAGTGGCCACTCAAGCCGAACACTAGCCTGCACCGCCTCGCCGTAGAGGCAGGGAAACAGCGGCCCCAGGATACACCTATGACCTATGACAGGACTTGGACAGTAGATCCGGTCTGACTAGATCAATCTACGGATCTAGGAGCATGTTCCAATGCGCGAGGATGACCATCAGACTTGGCGTAACAGACACAACCTCTCACGGGCCGAATGCCGCATACGGCCTCTGTCCGAACTACGCCGTGATGTCGCCCAGTATAGAGGTGCCGCACACCCCTTATGCTTCACCGACGAAGTAATGGAACATCAGTTCCCAAAAGGGTTTAAACCCATCAACATTGAATCGTACGACGACATGATGGATCCCGTAGTCTGGATGGAAGATTTTCTTCTCCACATTCACATGGCTCGCTGTGACGATCTACATGCCATCAAGTACCTCCCGCTCAAATTAAAGGGACCAGCTCGACACTTGTTAAACAGCCTCCCAGAGAATTCTATTGGCACCTGGGAAGATCTGGAAGATGCCTTTAGAGACAACTTCCAGGGTTCCTATGTACGGCCCCCGGACGCCGATGACCTCAGTCACATAGTTCAGCAACCCGGAGAGTCATCCCGGAAATATTAGACAAGGTTCTTAATTAAAAAGAACCAAATCGTTGACTATCCGGACGCCGAAGCCCTGGCGGCCTTTAAACACAACATCCGCGATGAATGGCTTGCCCGACACCTCGGCCAAGAGAAGCCAAAGTCTATGGCAGCCCTTACAGCACTCATGACCCGCTTTTGCGCATGAGAGGATAGCTGGTTAACCCGTAGCAACAACGGCACTAACGACCCTGGTACTTCTGAAACCAGAAACAACAATAGTAGGCCCCGACGCAACAAACACAAGCGTCGAAGTAACAATGATAATACCAAAGACATGACGGTCAATGCCGGATTCAGCGACTGTAAATCCGGTCAACGGAAGAGGCCATTCAAAAAGAACAAAGGCAGTTCATCTAGCCTGGACCGAATACTCGATCGACCTTGCCAGATTCATGGCACCCCTGGCAAGCCTGCCAACCACACCCACAGAAGCTGTTGGGTCTTCAAATAGGCCGGTAAGATAAACACCGGGCATAAGGAGAAGGGGCCTCCCAGCGAGGACGACGATGAGGAGCATCACCCACCGAATACAGGGGGACGAAAGAAGTTCCCCCCGAAATCAAAATGGTGAATATGATATACGCTACTCACATCCCCAAGCGGGAGCGCAATGCACCCTCTAAGGGACGTCTATGCGATAGAGCCAGTCACCCCAAAGTTTAACCCATGGTCCGCCTGCCCAATCACTTTCGACCGCAGAGATCATATGACTAGTATCCATCACGGAGGCTCGGCCGCGTTGGTCCTCGGCCCAATTATCAATGGATTCCACCTTACGTGAGTCCTCATGGACGGCGGCAGCAACCTTAACCTACTCTATCAGGACACAATCCGCAAGATGGGTATTGATCCATCAAGAATCAAGCCCACTAAAACTACCTTTAAAGGAGTAATACCTGGTGTAGAGGCCCGCTGCACGGGCTCAATCGCATTGGAAGTCGTCTTCGGTTCGCCGGACAACTTCCGAAGTGAAGACTTGATCTTCGACATCATCCCCTTCCGCAGTGTCTACCATGCACTGCTAGGACGGACCATGTTCGCTCGATTCAATGTGGCCCCACACTATGCCTATCTCAAACTCAAGATGCCCGGACCACGCGGTGTTATAACAGTCAATGGAAACATGGAACGCTCCCTCCGTACAGAGCACACCACGGCCCTGGCAACAGAAGTACAGGGCGGCCTTATTAAGCCAACTATTACATTGGCGGCCAAGTCCCCAGACACTGTCAAACGAGTCCGGACTACCCCATAGTACGACCGTCCAGCTCATCAGGAGCTCGATTAGCAATTAGGCCTCCATCCCAGCCCCTACCAAATTGTGACATATGTGCCACGCGTACATAATTACGCACTAAAGATACCATGGGAAAGGATGGAGACATAATAAAGATAAAGTCCACGATACGGCTAGACCCTATCCGGACACTCATATTTCCATTTTTCTCTTCCTTTTATTTTTACAGGTTCCTTACAACCCACATCACCCTTTTGACGGTACCAAGGCCTCTTTTCGAGGCCTATCATAAAAATACCGATCGATGATCCTCTCGAAGGACAGTACACCAAGGAGAAAAGCAGTGTAGACGCGTGCCTAGAGGGTCTTTGAACATCACCTCGTCCATTCTCAGGACGCATACACAACTTTCCCTTGTGCTCGACATGTAAAATAGCCTTGTTGCTTACTGCACTATTTGTACCAATACGTTTTGACGTATCGATCTGACTATAATTGGAAACAATTTTTTGCCCAACCTATGCGGTACGAGCCTACCTCTTAATCTGTATTTCCCTATTTTTTGTCCAATTGTCATGTACACCTCGGTACGACTTAAATCGCCAAGGGCTCTATTGAGCCAAGTACATTTCTTAAATACCAAATAAAGTCCGAACACTTTCATAGTACAATTCGGCGTCCCGAATATGGCATTATATGCATCGGCTCTGTATCATGTCTTTGGTCAGTAGTTGGGTTGCCCGGCTCCTGTGGTTACTACCTTACGTTCCGTTTGTTCGTCTAAGGTAGTAAAGGGAGAACTACTGCAATTGTGTATCCGGTTCATCCGGACAAACACCATAGTAGAGAAAGCCGAAAACTGATTGTCATGATGTGGCGAGAGCTGGTCAGCTATTCGGTGACTAAGTATAAATCTCTTGCGATTTTTTCCGCATTACGCGATAGGCCGGTCTTCACCTAGCCGGGCATCTACATCACCCAACAAGTTCGATAACCGAACAATACTAGGGGCTGCACGCACACTCCTATTGTAAAACTCCTATGGCTAAGTGAGAGCGATAAAGCCACATAGTCTGATTGCCTGGTTCGCCACACTAACACCTCCTTCATGGACCATGGCGTTGGGTCAAGTGTGTTTAAATGCTATCCCGAACACCCCCGTACTACCTATGTGGGGGCGGAAGCCGACGATTGGCCAACTCTTAGATGTTGTGAACGGCCGCACAGGCGGAGATATTTCAAAGTAAAACAAGCAACATATCATACATAAGCCTTGTTTCATCATACAAGATTGGACATCATAGATACATTCATTCAAAAATGATGTCTTTCTAACACTGGCCCTCTACAATACGGGATCCTTCCAGGACATCACCGAAATACCGCTCCGGTGTGCGGTGCTCCTTGCCTGCGGGCGGTCCATCGGTTGTGATCTTGACGGCATCCATCTTCGCCCACTGCACCTTGACACAGCGAAGGCCATCCGCACACCTTCGATGCAGACCGACCGCTTCACGGCATCAAGCCGAGGGCAGGAACTGACCAGCCGCTTCATGAGACCGAAGTAGCTACTGGGCATGGGTTCGCCGGGTGTAACACCCCAAAATTTTGACCTTGATTTATTAATTAAAATTTTGCCAGGAAATTAAATTTTTATTTTCTGGTTTTATCTTTTAATTTCAGATCACTCTGTCCCTCTGAATTTTTGAGTTTTTTTCCTTCTAGGTGGAAACCTTTCAAAAATATTGTTGGACTTGTATATCTTCCCAAGACCATTTTTGTTTATCAGTGGAATTATTTCTACAATTATTTTTCCCGAGCTTTATTTCTTAAAAAATGATTTTTCATAAGTTTTAGATTCCATTTGCACTACAACTTATTTAAATATTTCTTTAAACATTCCACAAAAATTGGGGGATGTTAGTAGTAGTGTATAATTCAACTTTATGCAAAAACCCATTGGTGTTCTTTGAAAAATTTGAGCAAATCATCCGCATCTTCATTCTGGTCCAGTTTGGTGTTTTGTACTGCAACCATGTTTTATCTTGCCATATTGCCCTTGATTTTTTTTCCTGCTTATAGACCAGCCTACCAAACCCTTAAGTCCAGGAGATTGGACCCATTGGAGTATTTTGGTCCATGCAATAATGCCCTTCACTTTCTGTCCAGAACTGAAGATTTGCAAAACTTGCACTAACAAGTTTCTGGTTTTGCCCAAATAGCCTTGCCATCATCACTTGCACCTAAAGAGATCCCAACCTGGAGATTTGGGCCACCAGAAGAGATGCATAGATGCCCATGGCATTCTGTCGAGCACCTTGTGTTCATGGACAACTTTGGCATAGTTTTATGTTTGCACTGTGATCTTGCCCCTCTGGACAAACCAGCATGTCCACTAATCTCCTAGCCACCTCTAACCTAGACCTGTTAATTGCCAGCCTCACCCAAGCCCTCTAGGCCACCCTGGCTTTCTGTCGAGCATGTAGCGTGCATGCTGTGGGCGCGCCTAGAGCGCATGTTTTGCACACACGCGCAACCGAGCCGCCGTGTCTTGCCCCTGGCCTTTGCTCGCCCGCAGGGCCGCGCCCTGTTCTCGTCCGCTCGCCAGAACCCTCCAAGCCGCCCCTGGCGCCCTACAGCGCCGCCGTCAGAGCCCTCTTGGCGGCACGCCGGCGTCCGCAACACGCCCCTGCCATAGATCAATCTTAGATATTTTATGCGTGTTTTTTGATTATATATTTTCAATAATATATGGCTCGTGGAGACGATCTCCATGCCATTAAATACTTGCCCCTCAAGCTTAAAGGGCCAGCTCAGCACTAGCTGAAAAGCCTCCCCGAAAACTCAATTGGAAGTTGGGAGGAGCTCGAGGACGCTTTTCAGGCCAATTTTCAAGGGACTTATGTCCAACCTCCGGATGGAGACGATTTAAGTCATATAATCCAATAGTACGGAGAGTCCACCCGAAAGCTTTGGAACAGGTTCCTCACCAAGAAGAACCAAATCGTCGACTGTCTGGACGCTGAAGCCTTAGCATCTTTTAAACACGGCGTCTAAGACAAATGGCTCGCCAGACACCTCGGTTAAGAAAAACCGAGAACAATGGCAGCCCTAACAAGCCTCATGACCCGCTTTTGTGCGGGCGAGGACAGCTGGTTGGCACGTAGCAGCACCAGCGACCCAAGCACATCCGAAGTCAGGGATGGTAATGGTAAACCACGACACAACAAAAACAAGCTTCGAAATAAAGAAGGTAGCCCAGATAACATGGCGGTAAACGCCAGATTCAGGGGCTCCCGACCAGGTCAGCGGAAAAAGCCTTTCAAAGGCAGCAGAGAAGGACAATCTTTCCTAAACAAAATTCTTGACAAACTCTATCAGATTCACGGCACCCCAGACAAACCTGCAAATCATACCCACAGAGAATGTTGGGTCTTCAAGCAGGCCGGTAAGCTAAACGTCGAACACAAAGGGGAAGAGACACCAAGCGAAGACGAGGATGAGCCTCGCCAGCAAAGCGCCGAAGGACAGAAAAAGTTCCCACCAGAGGTTAAAACAGTAAACGTGATCCATGTGACAAAGAGGAGAAGCAAGCATGCACTCCGAGGCACACGCGCCGTAGAGCCCGTCACCCCTAGGTTCAACCCCTGGTTGGCCTGCCCGATCACTTTTGATCATAGGGGTCACGAGACAAATATCCGGCATGAAGGACTGATGGCCTTGGTGTTAGACCAAATAATAAATGGGTACCATTTCACACGAGTCCTCATGGACGGCGGCAGTGATCTAAATCTGATATATCAGGACACAGTCCGCAAAATGGGGATAGACCCGACACAAATAAGCCACAGTAATACTACCTTCAAGGGAGTAATACCAGGCCAAGAGGCCTGCTGTACGGGCTCTCTACTACTAGAGGTGGTATTCGGTTCTCCCGATAACTTCTGAAGCAAAAGGTTAACTTTTCACATCGCCCCATTCCGAAGTGGCTATCAAGCACTACTCGGAAAAACGGCTTTCGCTCGTTTTAACGCAATACCCCATTATGCTTTTCTCAAGCTTAAGATGCCCGGTCCATGTGGCATCATCTCAGTTAGCGGAAATACCGAACGTTTCCCATGTACGGTAGAGGATGTGGCGGCTCTAGCAGCCGCAAACTAGATGGCCTCACCAACCAGAAAAATGGCATCAAGACCACGGACACGTTCAAACGAATCCGGCGTTCCATCATATATACATGAGATTGGTTTGATGATCAAACCCTCATAAACGATACCAGGGGCTTCCCGCGTGTAATCAGGGCTAGCCCGGCTCAACTTGGCTTCTCTTGAATTTTGATAGTTCATTGATAATAACCCATTCTTCTTTTTGGCACGGCAACTTTCACCTAAGTTCTTTCCTTTTGCAGATGACAATCATGCTACACCCGTCCAGGACACGGCACAACGGAGACACAGGTACAGACGTGCAGCAGGGACCCGCCCAAAGGTTTCTTTTTAGCTTAAGACCTTGCGTAAACCTTTTTTACTGTCTCTTGTTGCTCACATCCTCCGGATACTCCATACAACCGAGAAGGATGCTGGCGTTATTGGCATGTGGCCACGTCAGGATTTTGCACGTACCTGGACACATGGGGTTTCTTATTAAGGGCATTGTTTAGCCCGGTATATGTTATAAAGACCGAACACCTTAGGGAGTGTTCGGCGTCGCGAGTTTGGCCCTATATGCATCAACTCCGAATCATGTCTTTGGTCACATGTTGGGTTTGCCCGGCTCCCACGTTTTGGTACCTTACGTTCCGTTATATCGGCTAAGGTAGCACTGGGAGAACTACTGCGATTGTGCCCTGGTTCATCCGGATGAGCACCGCAGTAGAGAAAGTCAAAAACTGACTGTCATGATATAGAGAGAGACTGGTCAACCACTCGATGACTCATCGGAATCTTCGGGATTACTCTGCATTAACGAAGGGTCGTTTCCCGGTCATGTACGTACGCGCCCCGTATTCGGACGAGCGCAAAAGTACCAGGGGCTATATAGTAGCCCCACCGTCAAACTCCTATGGCTAAGTGAAAGTGTTAAAGCAATATAGTTCGATTGCCTCGTTCGCTATGCTATCACCTCCTTAATGGACCAAGACGTTGGATCAAGTGTGGATATGCATTTTCTGCGAACACCCCCGCATTATATGCGTGGGGGCGGAAGCCGACGATTGCAAACTTTCAGGTTATATACATATATACATAAACGTTCGCACAGGAGGCATCATAGTGTTGGGTTTCATAGTAATTTCAAAAAAATTCCTACGCACACGCAAGATCATGGTGATGCATAGCAACGAGGGGGGGAGTATGATCCACGTACCTTGTAGATCGACAACGGAAGCGTTTGGTTGATGTAGTCGTACGTCTCCACGGTCCGACCGATCAAGCACCGAAACTACGGCACCTCCGAGTTTTAGCACACGTTCAGCTCGATGACGATCCCCGGACTCCGATCCAGCAAAGTGTCGGGGAAGAGTTCCGTCAGCACGACGGCGTGGTGACGATCTTGATGTACTATTGCAGCGGAGCTTCGCCTAAACTCCGCTACAATATTATCGAGGACTATGGTGGAAGGGGGCACCGCACACGGCTAAGAATATGATCACGTGGATCAACTTGTGTGTCTCTGGGGTGCCCCTGCCTCCGTATATAAAGGACTAGAGGGGGGAGGCGGCCGGCCAAGGAGGGCGCGCCAGGAGAGTCCTACTCCCTCTGGGAGTAGGATTCCCCCCCCCCAATCCTAGTTGGAATATGATTCGCGGAGGGGGGAAAAGAGAGAGAGGGGCCGGCCCCCTCTCCTTGTCCTATTCGGACCAAGGGAGGGGAGGGGCGCGCGGCCCATGTAGGGATGCCTCTTCTCTTTTCCACTAAGGCCCATCATGGCCCATTTAGCTCCCGGGGGGTTCCGGTAACCTCCCGGTACTCCGGTAAAATCCCGATTTCACCCGGAACACTTCCGGTATCCAAACATAGGCTTCCAATATCTCAATCTTTATGTCTCAACCATTTCGAGACTCCTCGTCATGTCCGTGATCACATCCAGGACTCCGAACAAACTTCAGTACATCAAAATGCATAAACTCATAATATAACTGTCATCGTAACCTTAAGCGTGCGGACCCTACGGGTTCGAGAACAATGTAGACATGACCGAGACATGTCTCCGGTCAATAACCAATAGCGGAACCTGGATGCTCATATTGGCTCCCACATATTCTACGAAGATCTTTATCGGTCAGACCGCATAACAACATACGTTGTTCCCTTTGTCATCGGTATGTTACTTGCCCAAGATTCGATCGTCGGTATTCCAAATACCTAGTTCAATCTCGCTACTGGCAAGTCTCTTTACTCGTTCTGTAATACATCATCTCACAACTAACTCATTAGTTGCAATGCTTGCAAGGCTTATGTGATGTGCATTACCAAGAGGGCCCAGAGATACCTCTCCGACAATCGGAGTGACAAATCCTAATCTCGAAATACGCCAACCCAACATTTACCTTTGGAGACACCTGTAGAGCTCCTTTATAATCACCCAGTTACGTTGTGATGTTTGGTAGCACACAAAGTGTTCCTCCGGTAAACGGGAGTTGCATAATCTCATAGTCGTAGGAACATGTATAAGTCATGAAGAAAGCAATAGCAACATACTAAACGATCGGGTGTGCTGGGGTTTCTGATCCACGGACACCTATGGGACCGGCGGACCGGGTCCCTTTCGGTTCGGCGGGGGGCGGAGGTTGCGCAAAGAGCAGATCGAGGCGAAGCACGCGGGCGGTTGGTTGTGCGAAGAGTAAATCGAGGCGAAGCACGCGAGCGATTTACCCAGGTTCGGGCCGCACGGATGCGTAAAACCCTACTCCTGCTTTGTGGTTTGGTATTGATTTCTAGCTCGGGAGCGTGGGGTGCTACAGTACACACCGGCGGCTAGCGAGACCGAGCGTGAGTAGGCGAACTGGCTCTCCCCCCCTCGTTGCACCCGGGCCTCCTTTTATATGCTCAAGGGGTTACCGACATAGGGCAACGGGGGTAAAGGGCAAAACCGGAAAGGCGCCGTAGTAGGGGCAGCTAGGTGCTGTAGCAGGTACAGCTACCTGCTACAGTGCTATCATACCTAACCCTGACGGCAGGGGACAAGGGCATTAAATGCCTGTCTGTGTCGCCTAAACAGTACCGAAAGGGGCTTGCTAGGGACGCCACCGTTTGCCTCGATGGTTATCTCATCAGCGCCTGCTCGCCACCTCGCACCCCTAGCTGCGCGACCTCCTGCCACGTGTGCTTGGGAGAGGCCCCCAGAGCGACACGTGGTGGTTGTGCTGGAGCGCGGGCTCGGAGAGGCGGTTCCCGCGGCAAACTCTTCGCCGCGGTCGTCGTCTTGTCGCGTCCGGGAGCTTGTTGCTCACCGGGTCTTGCCGGGACGCGTGGCGCGTCGCGGCAGGTTTTCTTGGTATGCCTGGGTTGGCCTTCCCGGCAAGCTCCTCTTGCCGGGGTCTCGTTTCCTTCCCGGCAAGCTCCTCTTGCCGGGGCCTAGAGATGCTTTTGATAGCCTTCCCGGCAAGCTCCTCTTGCCGGGGTCTTGTCTTGGATACTTTGTTCTTGAATGGTCTTCAAAGTAGCCGCGGAGGGTCTTGGCGGTCACCCGGCAAGCCTTGCCGCGGGGATGCTGCGACTGCCCGTGCACGAGTTCGGGGTACTAGGGTACCCCTACTCTAGTACACTGACAGGAGCCCCCGGGCCTGGGCCAGACACGGTGCCGAGCGCTGTTGGGCCAGGCCCAAAATAGTGCACGGGCACGCGCGGCCTAGGTTACGCCGAATCTTCCTCCGCATCCACCGCGCCCTCCCCCCGAACGGCACGCGTTGAATGCGGCGTCGTGGGAGAGGTCGTGGGGGTTCCTTTTCTCGAAATGTGGAACGTCCGCCCCCCTCCCCCCTTTAAAAGCAGGGGAAACAGGGGCAGTTGGCCCATTCGCCCGTCGCCGTTCCCAATCTCAGAAATCTCCGCCGCTCCCTCGCCTGCCCAAAGCTGAGAGAGAGAGAGAGCAGTGCTCCGCCCCCCCACCGCCACTAGCACCACCAGCGCCGTCGACCTCCTCCACTACTTCCGCCATGGCCCCAAAAGCCGACACGGGGAAGACTGTGAAGACGACCGAGGCGCAGTGGCTCGCGGCGCTGCGGCGCTGCGGAAGAAGCGGAAGGAGCTGTGGGAGGACTACTCTCTGTTCTGGTCAGCGGAGACGCGCGCGCATCCGCGCACAAAGGTACTCCCTGCCGCCGCTTGCAAGGAGGCTCCGACTGGATACGCCTTCTTCGCATTGTTCTTCTACTGCGGGCTCTGCCCGCCTTTCTCTGATTTCTTCTGTGACATCATGAACACCTACGGATTCCATCTCCTCAACTTCACCCCCAACGCCGTCCTGACAATGGCAGTTTTCGCGCATCTGTGCGAAAACTTTGTCGGAGTCCTTCCCAACGTAGCCCTCTTCCGCCACTTTTTCATACCCCGAGTAGAGAGGGGAGAGGCTCTATCCGGCGGAATCGCCTGGATCTCAAGGGCCGGCAAGAAGGAGGCCTATCTGGAGGGTGAGTTCCGCGGCAAGTGGGAGGAGTGGAGGGCGGATTGGTGCTGGATTGTCGAAGAGGATCCGCAGCCATTCACCTCCCGGCGCCAAATCCCAATAGTACGCGGCGGCGATTGGAGCGACCTGGCCCCGGAGGACGACAGGCTGAGAATTGCTGCCACCAGGATCCTGCGCCTCAGGCTCGCCGGGCTTACTGTCGGCGCTGTTGGCGCAGACTTCCTTCGCCGCCGCATCGCCCCCCTGCAGGAACGAGGGAGGCCCACTTGGGAGTTCAAGAACGCGGCAGATATCATGAGGCTGCGGCCGGGCCTCAACTACAACTTCACAGTCCTGGAGCTCAACGCGATGCTGCAGGAGCTGTTCAAATATGACCCCCAGCATCCCGAGGTGTTCAGGTTGCCGGGGGGGCGTGCCTTTGTGCAATAATTCCGCGCTCGATCGCATCCGTGCAATGATGCCGGAGTGCGACTCGCACGGGATTGTGCCAACTTGGCGGGAGCCTGCCGACGAGGTCGTGCAGCAGTTCTTCGACGACTTGGTGGAGGTGGCAGTCCGCCCTAACGAGAAGGACGGCCTCACCCGCGACACCACTGACGCGGAGATGGCGCGCATCGCCACCAGGCTGGAGGAGGCGGCGGCAGCCGCAGCCGCGGGCGAGTTTGGGTTCACCACGGCGGAGGCGGACGCAGCAGAAGTGGCAGGCCATGGCGAGCGACGGGAGCTTGTCAGCAAGAAGGAGCTTGCCGAGCGTGACGCCGAGCCGAGCGAGCCCGCCAAGGACACGAGCGGCTCGTTGCAAATCGACTCTTCTTCCTCCTCGTCTTCAGCCAGTCCACCAGAAGCAGAGCCTCCATCCCCACCAAGAAGGCAACACTGTAAGGTTGGCGATGTGGCGGAGCGGCAAGCGGGCCAACAGTCGCCACGTCGTGTGACGCGCTCGACCACGGCAAGCACCGTTGCCGCGGGAGCGCCTCATGCCACGACGGGAACTGGAGCGGAGTCTAACCGGACCACCGCGGCAGTCCCTGCCGCCACTCACGCCGTGCCAACGGCCGGGGCAGGGTCGTCCGCCACTGCCCCCGCCAAGCGGCCAAGGGAAGCTTCTCCTCTGCCTCCTCGCGCCGGGCGCGGGCCGGGCTTCGACTTCTCCGCATTAAGCTCCGACGAGGAAGAAGAGGGAGAGTAAGCTTCTCTTGTTGTACTTGCATTTCTTCAATCCTTGCTGTTGGTCTTGTTTCTCACTTGCCTTTCCCTGAATCTGTTCCTCTTTAGGACTCTGGCCCAGTGTAACGCCCTCGATTCGGCTATAGCTCCCACGTGTCGAGGCACGACTTAGAGGCATAACCGCATTGAAAGCAATGTCGCAAGTTAGGCAATCATTACAACATCCCATGTCATACATAATAAAAGGGGGAGGTAACATAGTTGGCTTACACTCGCCACGTCACATCAGAGTACATAAATAGCATCCATCAAACAAACACTCATGGCCCGTCTACGGCGCCAAAATAGAAAAGAACCCAACATGCGACAAGGCCCTGAATCAAACCCCAACTAGGCACCACTACTGATCATCGGGAAAGGAAACATAATAACGCTGAGAGTCCTCGTCGAACTCCCACTTGAGCTCGTACTCGTCACCTGGAGTGGAATCACCTGGACCTGCATCTGGAATTATAGTATCTGTGAGCCACAGGGACTCAGCAATCTCGCACCCTCGCGATCAAAACTATTTAAGCTTATAGGAAGGATAAGGCAAGTATATGTGGAGCTGCAGCAAGCGACTAGCATATGTGGTGGCTAACTTATCCGCAAAAGAGAGCGAGAAGAGGAGGCAAGGCGCGAGCGAGAATCTAGAGGAATAACCTGCGCAAGCATAACCCCAACACCGTGTCCACTCCCCGGACTCCGCCGAGAAGAGGCCATCACGGCAACACACGCAGTTGATTCGTTTTAATTAATTAAGGTTTAAGTTATCTACAACCAGACATTAACAAATTCCCATCTGCCCATAACCGCGGGCACGGCTTTCGAAAGTTCAATCCCTGCAGGGGAGTCCCAACTTAGCCCATGACAAGCTCTCACGGTCAACGAAGGAATAGACCTCCACCCGAGACACACCGATCAGACTCGGTAACCCGGTACAACAAGACAATTCGACAGGTTAAAACAAGACCAGCAACACCGCCCGAATGTGCCGAAAAATCCCGATAGGAGCTGCACATATCTCTTTCTCAGGGCACACTCAGATGAGCGCTCCATACAACTAAAACCAAACCTCGAGTTTCCCCGAGGGGGCGCTGCACAGGACTCTAGTTTGGACCAACACTCAGAGGAGCACTGGCCCGGGGGGGTTAAAATAAGATGACCCTTGAGTCTGCAGAACCCAAGGGAAAGAAAAGGCTAGGTGACAAATGGTAAAACCAAGGTTGGGCATTGCTGGAAAAGCTTTAATCAAGGCGAACTATCAAGGGGTTCCCATTATAACCCAACCGCGTAAGGAACGCAAAATCCGGGAACATAACACCGATATGACGGAAACTAGGGCGGCAAGAGTGGAACAAAACACTAGGCGAGAGGCCGAGCCTTCCACCCTTTACCAAGTATATAGATGCATTAAGATAACATAGCAATATAGTGATATCCCAACAAGTAAATAAATGTTCCAACAAGGAACGGCCTCCAATCTTCACCTGCAACTAGCAACGCTATAAGAGGGGTTGAGCAAAGCGGTAACATAGCCAATCAACGGTTTGCTAGGACATGGTGGGTTAGAGGTTCAACATGGCAATTGGGAGGCTGACAAGCAAAAGGTAGGCATCGTAGCATTGGCAAAGCAAGAGCGAGCAAACTAGCATAGCAAAGATAGTAGTGATTTCGAGGGTATGATCATCTTGCCTGCACAGTTGTCAGAGTTGACTGGATCCTCACAAGCAAACTCAACGGGCTCCTCGGTAGCGAACTCGTCTCCCGGCTCTACCCAACAAGACAAACAAGAAACAAGGATACAATCAACCACGTGCAAGACCAAGCAATATGATGAAATGATGATATGCTATGCGGGATGCGATGCGGGATGCAAAATGCAAGATATGACAGGAAATGCATGAAACTGGCCTCAACTTGGAATTCCAAGGGTGCCACTGGATAGAGGGGATGAAATCGCTTGAAAACGATATAAAGATCATTGGAATCGGAGTTACGGTTTGGAAATGGCAAGCGTTTTAAGATATGACACCGGTCTGCGATTTACAGCAAGTAGGCATCTAAACGCAACGAAATGAACATGCTACAGCCACCAAACATGACAACAAAATACATGGCATGGATGCCCACAAGATGCTTAACAAAAGACTAGCACTGAGCCACGGCCAATTCATCCATTAAGAGGTTCAAACAAGCATGGCAAAAACGCAAATGCAAAACAGATTCCAGACTTAGTGAAATTAACACTTGTCTGAAATTTCAGATCATGATGCTCTCTTCGGAGCAGCAAAACAATATGATACATGACCTGAACATGACAAATAAGAATATGGCATGGAGCTACTCAACAAGCTTAACAAAAGACCCAAAGTGACCTGGGGCCAAAAGGGTTCACAAAATATATTAACGGGCACACGAACATAGCTAAAACACAATCAGTTTTCAGACTTAGTGAAAACTGAGACATGCTGAAATATAACTCACGAAGGCATGTAAACGAGCTCGATGCACTCACCATGGTGCAAGTCACAGCAAGGCAAGCCTACATCCATTGAGAAGGCACAAAATATAAGCTATACATGGCAAGAACAATGGCATAGCATGCACGGATCAACTACAATAACATCGGCAAAATCGCAAACAAGTTGACGATCTGCCCAGATTCACCATGAAGCAAAAGTAGAGCTTGATTGACTCAAGCTATGGTGCTCCATAATTGCAAAAAAAGACATGGATGGATAGAGCATAACATGAATAACAAAAGTCCCTTACTGATCATCCTCAAAAGAGGCACGGATCACTAGGAAACAAACTGAACATATGGCATCATGAACTAAAATATCCCAGACTTAGCGAAAACAACTAAGTCCCTGAAATCAGCAATCTCAGGTACCTCTCTTCGCAAGCTTGCACAAGACAACACACACATCCTAAAAATGCATGGGTGGCACCTCTGGAAAGAAGACAAAATGCTCAACAATTCATCCCAAAGGGGCACAGGCATTTCATGCACGGATTAAACATGGCAAAAATGACAAAAGTGAATGATGAACTAACGGATCTGCAATTTAACTCACGAAGCCTCCTTCTAACAGCATTTTGGGCATCAAGATGAACTCAAATGCAAATGATGCAATGGAATGAAATGATGTACATGTCGAGAAGAAGATTTTGATATATTATATGCCCAAATCGGAGCTACGGATGCAAAGTTACGGGCGGTCAAAGTTAGCACAAAAAATTAAGGGGGAGAGGGAAGAAAGTCAACCCTCAGTTTTAGACCTCAGATCTAGGGTTCGGGGCACGCGGCCCGAGACGGCGGCGGTACTGTTCACCGGCGACGACGGGGGAGGAGGCGGCGGCTAGCCGGAGCGCGAGGGAGGCCGGAGGACGGGGCGGTGGCGCCGGCCGGTTGAGGGGGGCGGCGGAGCCGGCCGGTGGCGGCGGCGAGGCCCGGCCGTGGCGGGGTGCGGTGGCGCGGTTGCCGGAGCAGCAAGGTGGCGCGGCTCGCCGCCGGCGGCCGGCGAGAGGAGAGGCGGCGGCGCTCGGGCGGCCCGCGGGAGGCGGCAGGCGCGGCGGGCGCGGCCCGGATCGGCGGTGCGGGGGCCGGCTCTGGGCCTTCGGGCCCGGCGGCGGCCGGCTGGTGGCGGCGCCACGTGTCAACGCGTGGGAGGCTAGAGGCGGTGGGGCGGACACGTCCGGCCCGAATCGGACGTGTCCGTCGGCGGGAGGAGCGGCGGATCTGGAGATTAGGGTTTCGGAGAGGGAGAGAGATCCGAATTCGGGGGGTGTATTTATAGGCATAAGTGGAGCTAGGAGAGTCCAAATGAGGTGCGGTTTTCGGCCACGCGATCGAGATCGAACGCTCTAGGACATGGAGCAGAGTTTGGTGGGTTTTGGGCCAAATTGGAGGGGTGTTGGGCTGCAACACACACGAGGCCTTTTCGGTCCCTCGGTTAACCGTTGGAGTATCAAACGAAGTCCAAATGACCCGAAACTTGACAGGAGGTCTACCGGTAGTAAACCAAGGCCGCTTGGCAAGTCTCGGTCCAATCTGGAAACGTTTAATCCCCACACACGAAAGAAAGCTAGAAATGACCACCGGAGAAGAACGAAGCGCCGGAATGCAAAACGGACAACGGGGAAAATGCTCGAATGCATGAGATGAACACGTATGCAAATGCAATGCACATGATGACATGATATGAGATGCATGAAAACAAAAACAACACACGGAGACCTAACCCGAACCCGAGGAAATAAACATAACTTAACGCCGGAAACGGCAAGAGTTGGATACAAATATGGAAAGTATATCTGGGGCGTTACAACACTCCACCACTACGAAAAGATCTCGTCCCGAGATCTAGGACTGAAAGAACTCCGGGTACTCAGAACGGAGGTGATCCTCGCGTTCCCATGTAGCTTCATGGTCGGAATGGTGAGACCACTTGACTTTGAGAAATTTGATTGACTTGTTGCGAGTTCTGCGTTCAGTTTCTTCAAGAATGGCAACTGGGTGCTCACGGTAAGAGAGATCTTCTTGGAGCTCAATGTCCTCGAAGTTGACGGTGCGTTCAGGCGTCTTGAAGCACTTTCGGAGTTGGGAGACATGGAACACATCATGAACATTGGCAAAGTTTGAAGGAAGCTCGAGCTGATAGGCGAGGTCGCCTCTCTTGCTAGCAATCTTGAAAGGCCCGACATATCTGGGGGCAAGCTTCCCTTTGATACCGAAGCGACGAGTGCCTTTCATAGGAGAGACGCGGAGGTAAACGTGATCTCCGATCTCGAAATCCAGATCACGGTGCTTACTGTCATAGTAGCTCTTCTGGCGGGATTGGGCTGCTTTGAGGTTATCGCGAATGACTTTGCACATTTCTTCTGCTTCTGTGATTAAGTCATTACCCAGCAGCTGACGTTCATCGGTTTCAGACCAGTTGAGAGGGGTACGACACTTCCTGCCATACAGAATTTCAAAAGGGGCCTTGCCCGAACTTGCTTGAAAACTGTTGTTGTATGAGAATTCAGCATAAGGAAGACAATCCTCCCACTTCATGCCGAAGGAGATCACACAAGCCCTGAGCATATCTTCAAGAATCTGGTTGACACGCTCGACTTGACCGCTTGTTTGAGGATGGAAAGCAGTGCTGAAGCGGATGTTAGTGCCCATGGCCTTCTAGAAAGAATCCCAAAACTTGGAGGTGAAGATGCTGCCACGGTCTGAAGAGATCACTTGAGGAATACCGTGCAGAGAGACAATGCGAGAAGTATAGAGTTCCGCCAATTGAGCTGCAGTGATCGACTCCTTGATAGGCAGAAAGTGAGCCACCTTGGTGAGCTTATCGATGACAACAAATATAGCATCATTGCCACGCTTGGACTTTGGAAACCCAGTCACGAAGTCCATTTCAATGTGGTCAAACTTCCATTCTGGAATGGCAAGAGGTTGGAGGAGACCAGCTGGCCTTTGGTGTTCTGCCTTCACTCTTCTGCAGACATCACATTCATTCACGAATTGAGCGATCTCGCGCTTCATTCGAGTCCACCAATAAGCTTGCTTAAGGTCTTGATACATCTTCGTACTATCAGGGTGGATGAAGAGGAGAGAGTTGTGAGCCTCGTTCATGATCACTTTACGAAGTTCACCTTTGGGCACAACAATTCGATCCTCGAAGAAGAGAGTGTCCTTGTCATCAAGTCGGTAACACTTGTACTTGGACTGACTCTTGGCAATACCAATCTTCACCTTTTTCACCATAGCATCAAGAAGCTGGGCTTGGCGAATCTGGTCTTCTAAGGTAGGAGAGACTTGAAGGTTGGCGAGGAAACCTTGAGGAACAACTTGCAGATTAAGTTTGCGGAAAGCTTCACAAAGCTCGGGTTGATAAGGCTTGAGAATCAGACTGTTGCAGTAGGCCTTTTTGCTCAAAGCGTCAGCAATCACATTAGCCTTGCCTGGAGTATACTCAATACTCGGATTGTACTCTTGAATCATTTCGACCCATCGAGTCTACCTTAGGTTGAGATTAGGCTGGGTGAAGATGTACTTGAGACTCTTGTGGTCAGTGAAAATGTCCACTTTCCTTCCCAATAGAAGATGTCTCCAAGTCAAAAGAGCATGCACAACTGCCGCCAACTCGAGATCATGAGTGGGGTAGTTCTTCTCATTAGGCTTCAACTGGCGAGAGGTATAAGCAACAACTTTCTTCTCTTGCATCAAAACTGCACCGAGACCTTGGAGAGAGG
Organism: Triticum urartu; assembly: GCF_003073215.2. Taxonomy (NCBI): domain Eukaryota; kingdom Viridiplantae; phylum Streptophyta; class Magnoliopsida; order Poales; family Poaceae; genus Triticum; species Triticum urartu. The sequence goes on from NC_053026.1 coordinate 483,010,308, forward strand.
CATCACAAAAGACCTCGTATGGCTTGGTTTCATCAGGCGGAGTCAGAACTGGAGCAGTGATCAACTTCTCTTTCAAAGTGTTGAAAGCAATATCACACTCCGGAGACCAAACGTACTTGACGTGCTTCTGAAGAAGATTTGAGAGAGGCTTCGCGATCTTGGAAAAGTTTTCAACGAATCTTCGGCAATAGCTTGCGAGACCGAGAAAACTGCGGAGTTGCTTCACATTCTGAGGAGATTCCCAATTCACAATTGCGGATACCTTCTCGGGATTCACGGAAATGCCCTTGGCAGAGATGATATGACCAAGATAAAGAACCTCATCGAGCCAAAATTCACACTTGGAGAACTTGGCGTAGAACTGATGTTCCCTGAGCTTATCGAGAACCAAACGCAAGTGCTTGGCATGATCTTCCTTGTTCTTCGAGAAAACCAGAATGTCATCGAGATAGACCAAAACAAAGTCATTGGTGTAGGCGTTGAAGATGAAGTTCATCATGCGAGAGAACGTCGGAGGAGCGTTGGCGAGGCCAAAAGACATGACAGTGTATTCATATGAACCAAAGCTTGTTCTGAATGCTGTCTTGGGAATATCTTCTTCACGAATGCGAATCTGATGATAACCCATACGGAGATCAAGCTTGGAGAATACTTGGGCACCCTTGAGTTGTTTGAACAGCTCATTGATGTTGGGAAGTGGGTATTTGTTCTTGATGGTCTTCTTGTTCACTGGACGGTAATCAACACAAAGTCGACTCGATCCATCCTTCTTCTTCACAAAAAGAACACCACAACCCCACGGAGAAGTACTAGGCCAGATGAGACCCAATCTTTCTTGCTCATCGAGTTGCTTCTTCAGCTCCTTCAACTCTTCAGGTCCGAGCTTGTAAGGACGTTTGCACACAGGTTCCGTGCCAGGTTCAAGTTCAATAACGAATTCAACTGGCCGGTGCGGAGGCATTCCTGGGAGCTCTTCTGGAAAAACGTCTTGATATTCGCAAACGACAGGAATTTGAGAGATGGCATCCAATTCACCCTTCTCATTGAGAGAAAACAGACGGATGGTATTATCCCGAGCGGCAAAGACAATTACATCCTCAGACGAATGAGTCAATTGAATCTGCCTGGCAGCACAGTCAAGATGTGCCTTGTGCTTAGAAAGCCAATCCATTCCGAGAATAAGATCAATATCCGAGTTACCGAGAACAATTGGGGAAGAAAAGAACTTGTAGTCACCCAATGTGATAGTAACCTCAGGGATGCAGGTGTTAGCTGTCATCTGCTTGCCCGGTGACACAATTTGCAAGGAACTTTGCAGATACTGATAATCACACTCATACTTTGATGCAAAAGGTTTGGAAATGAAGCAATGCGATGCACCCGTGTCAAAAAGAACTTTTGCAGGAACATCATTAACAGGAAGGTTACCCATGATCACATCTGACGAGTCCTCTGCCTGAGCTGCATTCACCATGTTGACCTTGGCGTACTTGGGGTTATGCTTGACCACAGCTGTACTTGCCGATCTCACAGGAGGAGGAGGAGGAAGACGCCTCTAGTTGAAACACTTGTTGGCATAGTGACCCTTCTGTTGGCACTTGTTGCACGTGACCTCTGAAAGCGGACGGTGATACGGAGCACTCGATCTTGGAGCTTGAGACGAAGCCTTGTTCTGAAAGCCTGGGTTGGGTGGGTGGGAAGAACCACTGCCACCTTTGCTCTTCTGCTGGTACGGCTGACGGAACGGAGGAGGAGGAAGCCAAAACTTCTGCTGCTTGGCCACTTGAGTAGAGGAAGAAGGAGTAACATCTCTGACTCGCTTCCTGGAAGCATCACACCTCAACTGAGCAGCCTCTTGCTTCAGTGCCATGTTGTAGAACTCATCGTATCTCAACGGCTCAAAGAGAACAAGAGCGAGCTGAATATCTTCTCTGAGACCACCCCTGAACTGGTATATCATGCTCTTCTCATCAGGAACATCCTGCTTGGCAAAACGGGCGAGCTTCTGGAACAACTTGTTGTAGTCATAGATAGACAAAGAGCCTTGCTTCAGATTGCGGAATTCCTCACGCTTGCTTTCAACCACACTTTGAGGAATGTGATGAGCGCGGAAATCTTGACGGAAATCATCCCAAGTGATAACACGTCCACCTCTGGAATCCTTGTACTGCTGGAACCACTCTGCAGCCTGATCTTTGAGTTGGAAGGAAGCGAATTTCACAAAGTCCTCAGGCCTGACGTTGCTGCACTCGAAATGCTTACACAGATCCACAAGCCAATCGTCAGCATCGGTTGCCTCAACACAATTGCTGAAAGTCTTTGGCCCGTTAGCAAGGAACTGGTTGAGTGTAGCAAAGTGACCCTGGTTGCTGCCTTGATTCCCTTGACTGCCTTGATTGCGCTCTTGGAGAATTTGCATGATCAGCTGAGTGTTTGCATTGGTTGCGGCCATCACATCTTGCCATGCCTCTGGAGGAGGTGGAGGCGGTGGCGGATCTTGATTTTGGTTCTGACTGGTGCTCTTAGCGGGAGCCATCCTGAAGAGGTTGACCACCGTTAGCACATAGACAGATAAATATTGAAGCTGAATCCAACGGAATGAAAATTGCAACATATAGTCTTCACATCCGAACAAAGCGAACGAATGCATTTCTCTTGAAGTGGTCACATATTCCTAAATTGCGAAGCCACGAAGAATCAGGTAGAAGGGGTACAACAACGAGGGATGGAATCAACATATGACGTCGAAGCAAGACGAATGCCACAACTCGAAATAAAACCAAGGGTTGGCTTGCGGAATAAGCCGGAACAAATACATGATAGAAATTTCGTCCGAAGTTTTCATGGTGGGACCTACACGGGCTCGATCGTACAGCACCATCATGTACAAGGCAGTGCACATGACATACGAAGCGTCCCCGAGTCAGCATAGCCAAGGACTCTTTAAGACACAACGGGACCACTGTAAAATCGACCGTGAATAGGCGAACCACTAGACGTCGAACCCCAATTTCATATCATACATCTGTCGGAAAGATATCCTAAGGCTACTTGAATTCCCACCTATGAAATTCCCGAAATTTTCCCGGTTATGCAATCAGGTGTTGGGGATACAGGGGAGCATAATATCTCACTCAAGCTAGCAATCCTACATCCAGTTGTATCCATCCTTCAACACATAACCAAGAAACCTTCGGAAACCCATCTATCTCAACCTTCGAAAAGCATCCGTTATACAAGTTATGGCGATACTCCCGAACTCCCGCCCCAGTACTGGGTGGCGTCGAGGTTATCTCACCAACGAACTGCATAAAGGAGATTTTCGATGTCGTGCACATATCTCAAGTATACCAGAATTGCAACGATAAAATTGTGACGACAACACCTCGGAGCTCAACTCCTCGGGACACTGCCACAACCCCTAAAGACAGGAGGCACCAAGAACAATGTTCTCGTCACAAAACCATCGAAACAAAACCAAGATACTCGCGTGATCCTAAAATTTTTTTTAGTGAAATTTGAGAAGAGAAGAGTCAAAACTCTACGTCAGGATGCCTTACCAGAGCGATGAGGAGACTGGGAAGTAAAAAGAATTCCTAACTCTCCGATATATAATTCCTAAGTGACTCAAAACATTTTTCTAGACACAACTCGGCTGCTAAAAACGATCAAGCAATGGGGGCTCCTAAGGTCGGGGAAGGCTCTGATTACCAACTTGTAACGCCCTCGATGCGGCTATAGCTCCCACGTGTCGAGGCACGACTTAGAGGCATAACCGCATTGAAAGCAATGTCGCAAGTTAGGCAATCATTACAACATCCCATGTCATACATAATAAAAGGGGGAGGTAACATAGTTGGCTTACACTCGCCACGTCACATCAGAGTACATAAATAGCATCCATCAAACAAACACTCATGGCCCGTCTAATGGCGCCAAAATAGAAAAGAACCCAACATGCGACAAGGCCCTGAATCAAACCCCAACTAGGCACCACTACTGATCATCGGGAAAGGAAACATAATAACGCTGAGAGTCCTCGTCGAACTCCCACTTGAGCTCGTACTCGTCACCTGGAGCGGAATCACCTGGACCTGCATCTGGAATTATAGTATCTGTGAGCCACAGGGACTCAGCAATCTCGCACCCTCGCGATCAAAACTATTTAAGCTTATAGGAAGGATAAGGCAAGTATATGTGGAGCTGCAGCAAGCGACTAGCATATGTGGTGGCTAACTTATCTGCAAAAGAGAGCGAGAAGAGGAGGCAAGGCGCGAGCTAGAATCTAGAGGAATAACCTACGCAAGCATAACTCCAACACCGTGTCCACTCCCCGGACTCCGCCGAGAAGAGGCCATCAAGGCAACACACGCAGTTGATTCGTTTTAATTAATTAAGGTTTAAGTTATCTACAACCGGACATTAACAAATTCCCATCTGCCCATAACCGCGGGCACGGCTTTCGAAAGTTCAATCCCTGCAGGGGAGTCCCAACTTAGCCCATGACAAGCTCTCACGGTCAACGAAGGAATAGACCTCCATCCGATCAGACTCGGTAACTCGGTACAACAGACACTTCGACAGGTTAAAACAGACCGCCCGAATGTGCCGACAAATCCCGATAGGAGCTGCACATATCTCTTTCTCAGGGCACACTCAGATGAGCGCTCCATACAACTAAAACCAAACCTCGAGTTTCCCCGAGGGGGCGCTGCACAGGACTCTAGTTTGGACCAACACTCAGAGGAGCACTGGCCCGGGGGGTTAAATAAGATGACCCTCTCCGGAAACCCAAGGGAAAAAGAGGCTAGGTGGCAAATGGTAAAACCAAGGTTGGGCATTGCTGGAAAAGCTTTAATTCAAGGCGAACTATCAAGGGGTTCCCATTATAACCCAACCGCGTAAGGAACGCAAAATCCGGGAACATAACACCGATATGACGGAAACTAGGGCGGCAAGAGTGGAACAAAACACTAGGCGAGAGGCCGAGCCTTCCACCCTTTACCAAGTATATAGATGCATTAAGATAACATAGCAATATAATGATATCCCAACAAGTAAATAAATGTTCCAACAAGGAACGGCCTCCAATCTTCACCTGCAACTAGCAACGCTATAAGAGGGGCTGAGCAGCGGTAACATAGCCAATCAACGGTTTGCTAGGACAAGGTGGGTTAGAGGTTCAACATGGCAATTGGGAGGCTGACAAGCAAATGGTAGGCATCGTAGCATTGGCATAGCAAGAGCGAGCAAACTAGCATAGCAAAGATAGTAGTGATTTCGAGGGTATGATCATCTTGCCTGCACAGTTGTCAGAGTTGACTGGATCCTCACAAGCAAACTCAACGGGCTCCTCGGTAGCGAACTCGTCTCCCGGCTCTACCCAACAAGACAAACAAGCAACAAGGATACAATCAACCACGTGCAAGACCAAGCAATATGATGAAATGATGATACTGCTGATGCGGGATGCGATGCGGGATGCAAAATGCAAGATATATGAACCTGGCCTCAACTTGGAATTCCAAGGGTGCCACTGGATAGAGGGGATGAAATCGCTTGAAAACGATATAAAGATCATTGGAATCGGAGTTACGGTTTGGAAATGGCAAGCGTTTTAAGATATGACACCGGTCTGCGATTTACAGCAAGTAGGCATCTAAATGCAACGAAATGAACATGCTACAGCCACCAAACATGACAACAAAATACATGGCAGGGATGCCACACAAGATGCTTAACAAAATACTAGCACTGATCCACGGCCAATTCATCCATTAAGAGGTTCAAACAAGCATGGCAAAAACGCAAATGCAAAACAGATTCCAGACTTAGTGAAATTAACACTTGTCTGAAATTTCAGATCACGATGCTCTCTTCGGAGCAGCAAAACAACATGATACATGACCTGAACATGACAAGTAAGAACATGGCATGGAGCTACTCAACAAGCTTAACAAAAGACCCAAAGTGACCTGGGGCCAAAAGGGTTCACAAAATATATAACGGGCACACGAACATAGCTAAAACACAATCAGTTTTCAGACTTAGTGAAAACTGAGACATGCTGAAATATAACTCACGAAGGCATGTAAACGAGCTCGATGCACTCACCACGGTGCAAGTCATGGCAAGGCAAGCATACATCCATTAAGAAGGCACAAAATATAAGCTAGACATGGCAAGAACAATGGCATAGCATGCACGGATCAACTACAATAACATCGGCAAAATCGCAAACAAGTTGACGATCTGCCCAGATTCACACGAAGCAAAAGTAGAGCTCGATTGACTCAAGCTAGGTGCTCCATAATTGCAAAAAAGACATGGATGGATAGAGCATAACATGAAACAAAACTCCTTTACTGATCATCCTCAAAAGAGGCACGGATCACTAGGAAACAAGCTGAACATATGGCATCATGAACTAAAATATCCCAGACTTAGTGAAAACACTAAGTCCCTGAACAGCAATCTCAGGTACCTCTCTTCGCAAGCTTGCACAAGACAACACACACATCCTAAAAATGCATGGGTGGCACCTCTGGAAAGAAGACAAAATGCTTAACAATTCATCCCAAAGGGGCACAGGCATATCATGCACGAATTAAACATGGCAAAAATGACAAAAGTGCATGATGAACTAACGGATCTGCAATTTAACTCACGAGCCTCCTTCTAACAGCATTTTGGGCAACAAGACAACCTCAAATGCAAATGATGCAATGGAATGAAACGATGTACATGTCGAGGCGAAGATTTTGATATATTATATGCCCAAATCGGAGCTACGGATGCTAAGTTACAGGCAGTCAAAGTTAGCACAAAAATTAAGGGGGAGAGGGAAGAAAGTCAACCCTCAGTTTTAGATCTCAGATCTAGGGTTCGGGGCACGCGGCCCGAGACGGCGGCGGTACTGTTCACCGGCGACGACGGGGAAGGAGGCGGCGGCTTGCCGGAGCGCGAGGGAGGCCGGAGGACGGGGCGGCTGCGCCGGCCGGTTGAGGGGGCGGCGGAGCCGGCCGGCGGCGATGACGGCGGCGGCGGCGAGGCCCGGCCGTGCGGGGTGCGGTGGTGCGGTTGCCGGAGCAGCAAGGTGGCCGCGGCTCGCCGGCGGAGGCGGCGCCGGCGAGAGGAGAGGCGGCGGCGCTCCGGGCGGCCCGCGGCAAGCGCAGGCGCGGCGGGCGCGGCCCGGATCGGCGATGCGGGGCCGGCTCTGGGCCTTCCGTCCCGCGCGGCCGCTGGGTGCGGCCGCCCACGTGTCAACGCGGTGGAGGCTGGAGGGCGCGTGGGCGGACACGTCCGGCCCGAATCGGACGTGTCCGTCGCGGGAGAGCGGCGGATCTGGAGATAGGGTTCGGAGGAGGGAGAGAGATCCGAATTCGGGGGGGTATTTATAGGCATAAGTTGAGCTTAGGAGAGTCCAAATGAGGTGCGGTTTTCGGCCACGCGATCGAGATCGAACGCTCTAGGACATGGAGCAGAGTTTTGGTGGGTTTTTGGGCCAAATTGGAAGGGGTGTTGGGCCTGCAACACACACCGAGGCCCTTTTCGGTCCCTCGGTTACCGTTGGAGTATCAAACGAAGTCCAAATGACCCGAAACTTGACAGGCGGTCTACCGGTAGTAAACCAAGGCCGCTTGGCAAGTCTCGGTTCAATCCGGAAACGTTTAATCCCCACACACGAAAGAAAGCTAGAAATGACCACCGGAGGAGAACGAAGCGCCGGAATGCAAAACGGACAACGGGGAAAATGCTCGAATGCATGAGATGAACACGTATGCAAATGCAATGCACATGATGACATGATATGAGATGCATGAAAACGAAAACAACACACGGAGACAAAACCCGAACCCGAGGAAATAAACATAACTTAACGCCGGAAACGGCAAGAGTTGGATACAAATATGGAAAGTATATCTGGGGCGTTACACCCAGAGAGCGGCAAAGAGAGCTAAGGCCCCGGCGATCACCATCGAGGACGAGCCCCCTGCGACAACAGGTGGCGCGCCCGAGATAACCGTGCCGGAGCTGGCGACTTTCCTCCATGGCAGCCCCCAGCGTAAGTGTGTGATTTACTTTCTGCTGCGAGGCGCACTTGGGTACTTGTCTTGGCTGATATCTGCTTGTTGACTTGTGTAGGAGCCGAGCAGCCCCACCAGGAGCCAAGGGAGAATTCCCCGACAAGGGAGAATTCTCCGGCAAGGGAAGGCTCCCCGGTAATGGAGAGGTCTCCGGCAAGGGAGGGTTCCCCGGCGAGGGACAGCACCAGCGGCCCTCCGACAGCGGAGGCCACGACTGCGGAGCCCGGCGCAGGTACTCCTCCTGCCTCACAACTTCTCTCGGGTTTTTCTTCCCTTGGTCTTCTTGAATTTTTGCTGGATTTTACTTGACTCTTCTCCCCTTGCCGGCCGTCAGACCCGTCTGCTGCGGAGCGGATGGAGACCGAGGTCGCCGCCGAGGACGTAGCCGGTGGTGGCGACGCCGCCGGTGCGGAGGCCGCCAAGGCAGACACCGCGGCAACTGGCGAGGGGCCCGGCGATCGCACTGACGGCCCTGAGACCGCAGGAGCGCCAGGCGCTACACCGACCGCCGATCCTTCCGCCGTTGCCGCAGCGCCAGGCTCCGGGGAGCCCCAGCCAGGCCTCTACCTGAAGGCCGGCGACGACGTCTTCATTAACCTTCCCTGGGCATCAAGCTCCAGAGCGCTGGTCGAGGGGGAGATCTTCGACGGAGAAGTGCTCGCCTCCGCGGGGCTGAAGCTGGCCAACGCGCCAAGCAGCAGCAGCAACGAGCCCGAAGAAGAGCGGCTGCTGCGCCGGTTGATGTCGCTCTACCGCGCGCGACAAGCCAAGCTGGAGTCCCGCGAGGCGCTTGTCGCGAAGGCGGGAGCTGACATCGAAAGGCGCGCGGAGGAGCTTGGGGGTTTCCACCGGGATGCCGTCCGATCCCTGGCGGAGGAGCGGGAGCAGCTTGCCGAAGCGCGGAAGGCCTTTCTCCTCGAGAAGGCCGAAGCCGAAGAGCTGCAGCGACTCGCCGCTGTGAAGCTAGCTGCGGAGGAGGGCGAGCTGGTGCAGCGGAAGGTCAACCTCGACGCTCACGAGGAGGAGCTTGCCGCGCGCGAGGAGAAGCTTGGCGGAGCTCTCAAGCGAGCGGAGGACGCTGCTGCCGCCGCCGAGGCCGCCAAGGAGGAGTTGAAGACGAGGGTGGCGCGGCTGGAGGCCGATCTCTCCGAGAAGGGCAAGGAGCTCAGCGCCGCCAAGGTCTCCAACTCCGCTCTTGAGTCGAAGCTGGTCGCTTTGACCAAGGTGTTGGACGGCGCCAAGGAGCAGGAGGCGACCCTGAAGAAGGAGATCGAAGCCGACAAGGCGTTGCTGGAGAGTGCTGCCACCACCCAAAACGCTTTTAGGGATACGGTGGAGCACTGGATAGAGAGCCTCGTGAGCGCCGCCGGGGACATCGACAGGGAGCTGGCGCAGCTGGGGGTGGAAGACTTCGGATACTCCTCCGACGAGAACCTCCAGCCCAGCGCCAAGCTCACTCTGTTCTTCAAGGGCGTGGCGACGGCCCTCCAGCGACTCCGAGATAGGATCCCAAAGCAGCTGGCTGACGAGTCGCGCGAGATCTGTGCGGGAGCCCTTTAGAAGGTGTTGATGAAGGTGGCCTTCCGCAATCCGGGCCTCCGCCTCAACAACGTCCTCAGACCCTTGCCGTGTGATATCGATCAGGAGGAGCTCAAGGCCCTTGTCGCACCCATTGTGGACAAGGTGGGCGGGATCAAGAGGGTTGAGGGCGACCGCATTGACTAGGTCGTCTGCTTCCTTCTTTCCTTGTCGCTGCTAGCTATGTCATAGAAAGCATCTGTTAGAGCTGCAACGAACTATTTTGTAATATAACTTCCTTATGGGTAATGATTGCTAGGTTATTCCCCTTTACTCGATTCCTTGCCTTGTATGCTTTTACCCTACGCTTTTAGGGAACTTGCCGGTGCAGGCACCTGAGCTGCGAGCGCTGAGTGCGGGACGTCAGCAACCTGCTGGCGGTGCCGCTACCGGCAAGAAACCTTGTCGCCGCTAGCTGCAGCTAACTTAAATTGCTGAGCGGGGCTCGAAGAAAAGTAAGGGCGCGGCTAGTTAAGCAACTAGTCGCAGCTCACTTACGTTGTTGAGCAGGCTCGAAACAATGCAAGGGCGCGGCTAGTTAAGCAACTAGCCGCAGCTCACTTAATGTTGTTGAGCGAGCTCGAAACAACGCAAGGGCGCAGCTGGCTGCGAGTTGGCTCCTCCGCGCACAGGTTTTCCATACAAGGTGCGGCCGTTTAGGGGAGATAACTCAAAAATTTAAAAAATTTGATTGCTCAAACTTTGGCAACTTATCTTTTCTGTTGTCTGCTTCCCGGCAAGGCGGAACTCTTGAACGACGACGCCTGGTCCATACCATCGTCTTCTCCTTTCCCCCCCGGCAAACTTGTGCGCGAGGGAGCCTTCCTTTCCTTGTGAAAAAGAAAGAAGAGAAAATACAGATATGGAGCCTTATGGCTCGTCATTGCTTACCGGGGAGTAGATATTTAATTGATTCCATGCATTTCTGCCAACAGCCTTTGTCCGCCTTCCCGGTGAATACGCTTCAATTTCACACCGTTGAGTCTTCTTCTGTACAGTGTCTTGTCGACAAACTGGTACATACTTGACTGCCGGGCTACTCTTTCTGCTTCTTCTTGCTCTTCGGGAAGTTCTCCTGTCTGAAGGAGGCGGACAATCTGCTGTGCCCATGCTGGAGCTCGTGGCTCGACAACAAGGACTAAAGGCAATTCTGCGGCTGCGAGAACGTCCGCTTCTACGGCGAGAACCTGCGGGTCTGCCAGAGCGTGACGTTCTCCTGGCAAGCTTGCCGGAGCAAAGCTTGTCGCTGCCCATCATGTCATGGGGACAATCTGTTAGAGCCGCGACAAGATATCTTTGTAATGTAGCTTGGCAACGATTGCAACGTCACTCCCTTTACTTGATTCGTCCCTTTGTATGTTTTTGCCCTACGCTTTTAGGGAACTCGCCGGTGCTGGCGCCTGAGCCACGGGCGCTGAGTGCGGAACGTCAGCAGCCCGCCGGCGGTGCCGCTACCGGCAAGAAACCTTGTCGCAGCCAGCTGCAGCTCACTTAAGTTGCTGAGCGGACTCGAAGCAAAGTAAGGGCGCGGCTAGTTAAGCAACTAGCCGCAGCTCACTTACGTTCTTGAGCAGGCTCGAAACAATGCAAGGGCGCGGCTAGTTAAGCAACTGGCCGCAGCTCACTTAATGTTGTTGAGCGAGCTCGAAACAACGCAAGGGCGCAGCTAGCTACGAGTTGGTTCCTCCGCGCTCGGGTTTCCCATACAAAGAGTGGTCGTTCAAGGGAGGTAACTTAAAAATTGAAAATCTGGTTGCTCAAACTTTGGCAACTTATCTTTGGCCGTCGGCGCGGACGGAGCAGATGCCTTCGAAACTTTCTTCTTCAGCGGCATGTTGATGAAGAAGATGAAGATCTAGCTCGCGAGAACGCCGGATCTGATGTTGATGAAGATGAAAAAGATCTAGCTCACAAGAACGCCGGATCTGATGTTGATGAAGATGAAAAAGATCTAGCTCGCAAGAACGCCGGATCTGATTCACACAACTTCGACGCCCCCTACCTGGCGCGCCAGAGATGCCGGGGTTTCTGATCCACGGACACCTATGGGACCGGCGGACCGGGTCCCTTTCGGTTCGGCGGGGGGCGGAGGTTGCGCAAAGAGCAGATCGAGGCGAAGCACGCGGGCGGTTGGTCATGCGAAGAGTAAATCGAGGCGAAGCACGCGAGCGATTTACCCAGGTTCGGGCCGCACGGATGCGTAAAACCCTACTCCTGCTTTGTGGTTTGGTATTGATTTCTAGCTCAGGAGCGCGGGGTGCTACAGTACACACCGGCGGCTAGCGAGACCGAGCGTGAGTAGGCGAACTGGCTCTCCCCCCCCCCTCGTTGCACCCGGGCCTCCTTTTATATGCTCAAGGGGTTACCGACATAGGGCAACGGGGGTAAAGGGCAAAAATGGAAAGGCGCCATAGTAGGGGCAACTAGGTGCTGTAGCAGGTACAGCTACCTGCTACAGTGCTATCATACCTAACCCTGACGGTAGGGGACAAGGGCATTAAATGTCCGTCTGTGTCGTCTAAACAGTACCGAAAGGGGCTTGCTAGGGACGCCACCGTTTGCCTCGATGGTTATCTCGTCAGCGCCTACTCGCCACCTCGCACCCCTAGCTGCGCGACCTCCTGCCACGTGTGCTTGGGAGAGGCCCCCAGAGCGACACGTGGTGGTTGTGCTGGAGCGCGGGCTCGGAGAGGCGGTTCCCGCGGCAAACTCTTCGCCGCGGTCATCGTCTTGTCGCGTCCGGGAGCTTGTTGCTCACCGGGTCTTGCCGGGACGCGTGGCGCGTCGCGGCAGGTTTTCTTGGTATGCCTGGGTTGGCCTTCCCGGCAAGCTCCTCTTGCCGGGGTCTCGTTTCCTTCCCAGCAAGCTCCTCTTGCCGGGGCCTTGAGATGCTTTTGATAGCCTTCCCGGCAAGCTCCTCTTGCCGGGGTCTTGTCTTGGATACTTTGTTCTTGAATGGTCTTCAAAGTAGCCGCGGAGGGTCTTGGCGGTCACCCGGCAAGCCTTGCCGCGGGGATGCTGCGACTGCCCATGCACGAGTTCGGGGTACTAGGGTACCCCAACTCTAGTACACCGACAGGGTGCTAAGCTAACGGAATGGGTCAAGTCAATCACATCATTCTCCTAATGATGTGATCCCGTTAATCAAATAACAACTCTTTTGTTTATGGTTAGGAAACATAACCATCTTCGATTAACGAGCTAGTTAAGTAGAGGCATACTAGTGACATTTTGTTTGTCTATGTATTCACACAAGTATTATGTTTCCGGTTAATACAATTCTAGCATGAATAATAAACATTTATCATGATATAAGGAAATAAATAATAACTTTATTATTGCCTCTAGGGCATATTTCCTTCAGTCTCCCACTTGCACTAGAGTCAGTAATCTAGTTCGCATCGCCATGTGATTTAACAGCAATAGTTCACATCACCATGTGATTAACACCCATAGTTCACATCGATATGTGATCAACACCCAAAGGGTTTACTAGAGTCAGTAATATAGTTCACATCGCTATGTGATTAACACCCAAAGAGTACTAAGGTGTGATCATGTTTTGCTTGTGAGATAATTTTAGTCAACAGGTCTGTCACATTCAGATCCGTAAGTATTTTGCGAATTTCTATGTCAACAATGCTCTACACGGAGCTACTCTAGCTTATTGCTCCCACTTTCAATATATATCTAGATCGAGACTTAGAGTCATCCAGATCTGTGTCAAAACTTGCATCGACGTAACTTTTTACGACGAACCCTTTTTGTCACCTCCATAATTGAGAAATATTTCCTTATTCCACTAAGGATAATTTTGACCGCTGTCCAGTGATCTACTCTTAGATCACTATTGTACTCCCTTGCTTAACAAAATGGTAGGGTATACAATAGATCTGGTATACAGCATGGCATACTTTATAGAACCTATGACCAAGGCATAGGGAATGACATTCATTCTCTTTCTATCTTCTGCCGTGGTCGGGCTTTGAGTCTTTACTCAATTTCACACCTTGTAACATAGGCAAGAAACTCTTTCTTTGTCTGTTCCATTTTGAACTACTTCAAAATCTTGTCAAGGTATGTATTTATTGAAAAACCTTATCAAGCGTCTTGATCTATCTCTATAGATCTTGATGCTCAATATGTAAGCAGCTTTACCGAAGTCTTTCTTTGAAAAACTCCTTTCAAACACTCCTTTATGCTTTGCAGAATAATTCTACATATTTTTTCCGATCAACAATATGTCATACACATATATTTATCAGAAATGATGTAGTGCTCCCACTCACTTTCTTGTAAATACAGGCTTCACCGCAAGTCTGTATAAAACTATATGCTTTGATCAACTTATCAAAGCGTATATTCCAACTCCGAGATTCTTGCACCAGTCCATAGATGGATCGCTGGAGCTTGCATATTTAGTTAACACCTTTAGGATCGACAAAACCTTCTAGTTGCATCGTATACAACTCTTCTTTAGTAAATCCATTAAGGAATGCAGTTTTGTTTATCCATTTGCCAGATTTCATAAAATGTGGCAATTGCTAACATGATTCGGACAGACTTAAGCATAGATACGAGTGAGAAAATCTCATCGTAGTCAACACCTTGAACTTGTCGAAAACCTTTTGCGACAATTCTAGCTTTGTAGATAGTAACACTACTATCAGCGTCCGTCTTCCTCTTGAAGATCCATTTATTCTCAATTGCTTGCCGATCAGTGGGCAAGTCAACCAAAGTCCATACTTTGTTCTCATACATGGATCATATCTCAGATTTCATGGCCTCAAACCATTTCGCGGAATCTGGGCTCATCATTGCTTCCTCATAGTTCGCAAGTTCGTCATGGTCTAGTAACATGACTTCTAGAACAGGATTACCGTACCACTCTGGTGCCGATCTTACTCTGGTTTACCTATGAGATTTGGTAGTAACTTGATCTGAAGTTACATGATCATCATCATTAGCTTCCTCACTAATTGGTGTAGTAGTCACAGGAACAGATTTATGTGATGAACTACTTTCCAATAAGGGAGTAGGTACAGTTACCTCATCAAGTTCTACTTTCCTCCCACTCACTTCTTTCGAGAGAAACTCCTTCTCTAGAAAAACTCCGAATTTAGCAACAAAAGTCTTGCCTTCGGATTTGTGATAGAAGGTGTACCCAACAGTCTCCTTTGGGTATCCTATGAAGACATATTTCTCCGATTTGGGTTTGAGCTTATTAGGATGAAACTTTTTCATATAAGCATCACAACCCCAAACTTTAAGAAACGACAACTTTGGTTTCTTGCCAAACCACAGTTCAGATTGTGTCGTCTCAACGGACTTAGATGGTGCCCTATTTAACGTGAATGCAGCTGTCTCTAATGCATAACCCCAAAATGATAGTGGTAGATCGGTAAGAGACATCATAGATCGCACCATATCTAATAAAGTACGGTTATGATATTCAGACACACCATTATGCTGTGGTGTTCCAGGTGGCATGAGTTTGTGAAACTATTCCACATTGTTTTAATTGAAGACCAAACTCGTAACTCAAATATTTTACTTCTGCGATCATATCGTAGAAACTTTTCATTTTTGTTACGATGATTTTCCACTTCACTCTGAAATTCTTTGAACTTTTCAAATGTTTCAGACCTTTGTTTCATCAAGTAGATATACTCATATCTGCTCAAATCATCTGTGAAGATCAGAAAATAATGATACCTATCGCGAGCCTCAATATTCATCGGACCACATACATCAGTATGTATGATTTCCAACAAATCTGTTGCTCGCTCCATTGTTCCGAAGAACAGAGTCTTAGTCATCTTGCCCATGAGGCATGGTTCGCAAGCATCAACTGATTCATAATCAAATGATTCCAAAAGCCCATCAGCATGGAGTTTCTTCATGCGCTTTACACCAATATGACCTAAACGGCAGTGCTACAAATAAGTTGCACTATCATTATTAACTTTGCATCTTTTGGTTTCAATATTATGATTATGTGTATCACTACGATCGAGATCCAACGAACTATTTTCATTGGGTGTGTAACCATATAAGGTTTTATTCATGTAAACAGAACAACAATTTATTCTCTTACTTAAATGAATAACCGTATTACAATAAACATGATCAAATCATATTCATGCTCAACGCAAACACTAAATAACACTTATTTAGGTTCAACACTAATCCCGAAATTATAGGGAGTGTGCGATGATGATCATATCAATCTTGGAACCACTTCCAACACACATCGTCACTTCACCCTTAACTAGTCCCTGTTTATTCTGCAACTCCCGTTTTGAGTTACTAATCTTAGCAACTGAACCAGTATCAAATACTGAGGGGTTGCTATAAACACTAGTAAAGTACACATCAATAACATGTATATCAAATATACTTTTGTTCACTTTGCCATCCTTCTTATCCGCCAAATACTTGGGTCAGTTCCGCTTCCAGTGACCAGTCCCTTTGTAGTAGAAGCACTTAGTCTCAGGCTTAGGACCAGACTTGGGCTTCTTCACTTGAGTAGCAACTTGCTTGCCGTTCTTCTTGAAGTTCCCCTTCTTCCCTTTGCCCTTTATTGAAACTAGTGGTCTTGTCTACCATCAACACTTGATGCTCTTTCTTGATTTCTACCTTCATCGATTTCATCATCATAAAAAGCTCGGGATTCGTTTTCGTCATCCCTTGCATACTATAGTTCATCACGAAGTTCTACTAACTTGGTGATGGTGACTAGAGAATTCTATCAATCACTATCTTATCTGGAAGATTAACTCCCACTTGATTCAAGTGATTGTAGTACCCAGACAATCTGAGCACATGCTCACTAGTTGAGCGATTCTCCTCCATCTTTTGGCTATAGAACTTGTTGGAGACTTTATATCTCTCAACTCGGGTATTTGCTTGAAATATTAACTTCAACTCCTGGAACATCTCATATGGTCCATGATGTTCAAAACGTCTTTGAAGTCCCGATTCTAAGCCGTTAAGCATGGTGCACTAAACTATCAAGTAGTCATCATATTGAGCTAGCCAAACGTTCATAACGTCTGCATCTGCTCCTACAATAGGTTTGTCACCTAGCGGTGCATCAAGGACATAATTCTTCTGTGCAGCAGTGAGGATAAACCTCAGATCACGGATCCAATCCGTATCATTGCTACTAACATCTTTCAATACAATTTTTCTCTAGGAACATATCAAAATAAACACAGGGAAGCAACAACGCGAGTTATTGATCTACAACATGATTTGCAAAATACTACCAGGACTAAGTTCATGATAAATTTAAGTTCAATTTAATCATATTACTTAAGAACTCCCACTTAGATAGACATCCCTCTAATCCTCTAAGTGATCACGTGATCCAAATCAACTAAACCATGTCCGATCATCACGTGAGATGGAGTAGTTTCATTGGTGAACATCACTATGTTGATCATATCTACTATATGATTCACGCTCGACCTTTCGGTCTCCGTGTTCCGAGGCCATATCTGTATATGCTTGGCTCGTCAAGTATAACCTGAGTATTCCGCGTGTGCAACTGTTTTGCACCCGTTGTATTTGAACGTAGAGCCTATCACACCCGATCATCACGTGGTGCCTCAGCACGAAGAACTTTCGCAACGGTGCATACTCAGGGAGAACACTTCTTGATAATTAGTGAGAGATCATCTTAAAATGCTACCGTCAAACTAAGCAAAATAAGATGTATAAAAGATAAACATCATATGCAATCAAAATATGTGACATGATATGGCCATCATCATCTTGCGCCTTTGATCTCCATCTCCAAAGTACTATTATGATCTCTATCGTCACCGGCATGACACCATGATCTCCATCATCTTGATCTATATCAATGTGTCGTCATGTGGTCGTCTCGCCAACAATTGCTCTTGCAACTATTGCTATCGCATAGCAATAAAGTAAAGCAGTTATTGGGCGCTTGCATCTTATGCAATAGAGAGACAACCATAAGGATTTTGCCAGTTGCCGATAACTTCAACAAAACATGATCATCTCATACAACAACTTATATCTCATCACGTCTTGACCATATCACATCACAACATGCCCTGCAAAAACAAGTTAGACGTCCTCTACTTTGTTGTTGCAAGTTTTACGTGGCTGCTACGGGCTTAGCAAGAACCGTTCTTACCTACGCATCAAAAACCACAACGATAGTTTGTCAAGTTGGTGCTGTTTTAACCTTCGCAAGGACCGGGCGTAGCCACACTCGGTTCAACTAAAGTTGGAGAAACTGTCACCCGCAAGCCACCTATGTGCAAAGCACGTCGGGAGAACCGGTCTCGCGTAAGCGTACACGTAATGTCGGTCCGGGCCGCTTCATCCAACAATACCGCCGAACCAAAGTATGACATGCTGGTAAGTAGTATGACTTATATCGCCCACAACTCACTTGTGTTCTACTCGTGCATATAACATCAACACATAAAACCTAGGCTCGGATGCCACTGTTGGGTTTCATAGTAATTTCAAAAAAATTCCTACGCACACGCAAGATCATGGTGATGCATAGCAACGAGGGGGGGGGAGTATGATCTACGTACCTTGTAGATCGACAACGGAAGCGTTTGGTTGATGTAGTCGTACGTCTCCACGGTCCGACCGATCAAGCACCGAAACTACGGCACCTCCGAGTTTTAGCACACGTTCAGCTCGATGACGATCCCCGGACTCCGATCCAGCAAAGTGTCGGGGAAGAGTTCCGTCAGCACGACAGCGTGGTGACGATCTTGATGTACTACTGCAGCAGAGCTTCGCCTAAACTCCGCTACAATATTATCGAGGACTATGGTGGAAGGGGGCACCGCACACGGCTAAGAATATGATCACGTGGATCAACTTGTGTGTCTCTGGGGTGCCCCTGCCTCCGTATATAAAGGACTAGAGGGGGGAGGTGGCCGGCCAAGGAGGGCGCGCCAGGAGAGTCCTACTCCCTCTGGGAGTAGGATCCCCCCCCCAATCCTAGTTGGAATAGGATTCGCGGAGGGGGGAAAAGAGAGAGAGGGGCCGACCCCCTCTTCTTGTCCTATTCGGCCCAAGGGAGGGGAGGGGCGCGTGGCCCATGTAGGGTTGCCTCTTCTCTTTTCCACTAAGGCCCATCATGGCCCATTTAGCTCCCGGGGGGTTCCGGTAACCTCCCGGTACTCCGATAAAATCCCGATTTCACCCGGAACACTTCCGGTGTCCAAACATAGGCTTCCAATATATCAATCTTTATGTCTCGACCATTTCGAGACTCCTCGTCATGTCCGTGATCACATCCGGGACTCCGAACAAACTTCAGTACATCAAAATGCATAAACTCATAATATAACTCCTCATTGTAACCTTAAGCGTGCGGACCCTACGGGTTCGAGAACAATGTAGACATGACCGAGACATGTCTCCGGTCAATAACCAATAGCGGAACCTGGATGCTCATATTGGCTCCCACATATTCTACGAAGATCTTTATCGGTCAAACCGCATAACAACATACGTTGTTCCCTTTGTCATCGGTATGTTACTTGCCCGAGATTCGATCGTCGGTATTCCAAATACCTAGTTCAATCTCGCTACTGGCAAGTCTCTTTACTTGTTCTGTAATACATCATCTCACAACTAACTCATTAGTTGCAATGCTTGCAAGGCTTATGTGATGTGCATTACCGAGAGGGCCCAGAGATACCTCTCCGACAATCGGAGTGACAAATCCTAATCTCAAAATACGCCAACCCAACATTTACCTTTGGAGACACCTGTAGAGCTCCTTTATAATCACCCAGTTACATTGTGACGTTTGGTAGCACACAAAGTGTTCCTCCGGTAAATGGGAGTTGCATAATCTCATAGTCATAGGAACATGTATAAGTCATGAAGAAAGCAATAGCAACATACTAAACAATCGGGTGCTAAGCTAACGGAATGGGTCAAGTTAATCACATCATTCTCCTAATGATGTGATCCCGTTAATCAAATAACAACTCTTTTGTTTATGGTTAGGAAACATAACCATCTTCGATTAACGAGCTAGTCAAGTAGAGGCATACTAGTGACATTTTGTTTGTCTATGTATTCACACAAGTATTATGTTTCCGGTTAATACAATTCTAGCATGAATAATAAACATTTATCATGATATAAGGAAATAAATAATAACTTTATTATTGCCTCTAGGGCATATTTCCTTCACATAGTACTTTCGGGCAAAAGTATAAATATAGCCTTGATAATTCAGTAAAACATTGTTTTTACAATGGGAATACATGTCACTAGAACATAATATTCTTCGAGCACTGAGCGTCTATCGAATGAGCGCCTTCAAGAACTTCTTCAAAGTAGTGCTCGGCAGCCACTCGGCCTACGGTCGAACCCTGTGTCGCAATAGTGGTGGCCTCCATCTCCGCCCAGTATGTCTTGACACGGGCAAGGGCCATCTGCGCACCCTCTATGCACGCTGATCTCTTTACAGCATCGATGCGTGGCACAGCACCAAGGAATTGTTGCACTAAACTAAAGTAGCTATTCGGCCTTGGCCTTCCCGGCCACAGGTGATCCACAACGGACCTCATGGCAAGTCTAGACAACCTATGGAGCTCGGCCCACTCGGCCAATTGCTCATTCAACAGCAGCGGACGGACTGGAGCGTGAAACTGTGACCAGAACAGCTTTTCCACTTCGGGACCTTTCTGATCCTTGAAGTACTCGGCCGCATTAGCAGCACTTGCAGCCAAATCCATGTAGGTGTCCGCAGAACTCCATAGCCGGTCCAGAGGAGCATACTTCGGATCTCTGAACTTAGTCCGCAACAAGAAGGGCTTCCCAGACACGATATCTGCAGCTTGATTCAGCTCCTCCTTTGTCGCTCTAATTTTGGAGCGGTCTTCCTTGGCAGCCACCAGGGCCTTCTCCAGGTCCGTCGTCTTTGCCCGGTTTTCTTCTTCAAGAAGCTGGTAACGGTCAGCGGCATCTTTTAACTCTACAGCCATCTTGGCTATTTTTTCCTTGCTCTCGCAATGCGCGGCCTGTTCGGCCCTTAACTCTTCGGCCGCCTTTAGAGCGGCCGCATTGCTACTCCTTGCTTGCTCCTTGGCTCGGGCAAGTTCCGCACGAAGGGTCTCCACGGTGGCAGCTCCATCTGCAGTCACAACATATTAAAGATACTAGCATCATGCTACTCTTATTATGTGACGATCACCAGAGAAATCACTCACCCTGTGCCTCGTCAAGCCGCTTGTTGACAAGCACGATGTCGGCATCTGCCGCATCAAGTTGCCGCTTTAGCTCGGCAAACCCATCAGTCTGGCTAGCCACCGGAGGTTCAGCCACCTGCACATAAAGGCGGTCTGGTTATTACCTAGGACTATGATCCTCTGTTTGCCACCATTTTCGACGACAACTAGAGTCTCAGGGGCTACTATCTGCATAGGGCATACCTAACATGTGCGGTACTGTTAAAAAATACATTATTTCACGTACCTCGAAGCCTTTCAGTAGACTCATAAAGGCTTCATGCAAACCGCTTTCAGCGGATGAAATCCTTTCAATTACCGTACCCATTAGCATACGATGCGCTTCTGAGACGGCCGCTTGCCCCAGAAGATCCTTCAGCGCATCCGATCACACACTATACGGACCCTTGTTGTCGCTCTCCTTAGGAGCCGGATACTGGGGATTCCGGGTAGCCAAAGGGTTATCCTCTAGCCTTAGTGGATCCGGAGATACCCTTCGTGACGACACTTCAAGGTCGCCCGCTTCATGAGGCGGGGTGTCCGGGGGAGGCGTTTCGCTCTCCATCATCTCCGGAAGAAGATCCCCCGAAGATGAACTCTGTCGAGAAGGGCTACGATCTGGACTACAATTTATAAGCATCGTTTATTGTCTTCAGAAGTAAGGTAGGATGTTTCCACTATTAAGTACTTTTCGATTACTTACAGCTCAGTAGAGGGTTGATCCCCGCGCGGACATTGTGCGGTAAGAATACCCTCCGAGGCAGGACCCTCTGATGAAGATTTCTTCTCCCGTTTGGAAACCTTAGTTTCCGGATCTTCAGAGGTAGTCCTCTTCCTTCCCCGGGGAGAGAGAATGCCAGATTCTTCCCTTTGATTGTCCTCCCTTGCGGAGGTGCTCATTCCCCCGGCTGGAATAAGTGGTGAGTGAGGCCCGCTTTCACCCTCTCTATTCCCCCCCATCATCTTCCTTTAAGGGCACTGGATAAGGCGCCGGCTCGAGCATCTTGTCCAGTACCGGATTGTCCAAGCCCTCAGGAAGGGGGGCCGAACACCTGATCATCATCGCCTTTGTTATCCAGTCCTGGTCAAAAAGTGGCTCTTTAGAATGATGCCATGATAAATAAAAGGACAATAGGTTCGACATGGGATTACTTACTTGGGCAGCGGGGCGGTTGCAGCTCAAACCCACGTCCTCGGTGGTGTCCGGGCACTCTATTTGGGGTCTGAAGAACGATTTGTACATCTCTTCGAGCGTTATGCCAAGGAAATGTTGAATAGCTCGCGGTCCTTCCAGGTTGAATTCCCACATGCGGAGGGGCCGGCGTTTGCAAGGCTGGATTCGACGAACTAG
Organism: Triticum urartu; assembly: GCF_003073215.2. Taxonomy (NCBI): domain Eukaryota; kingdom Viridiplantae; phylum Streptophyta; class Magnoliopsida; order Poales; family Poaceae; genus Triticum; species Triticum urartu. Next base: position 483,032,573 of record NC_053026.1, read on the forward strand.
CATAACTTGCATTACCATAACCAGACTGAAATCTCTCTCAAAGAGATCTCGGATGCGGCTTTGCAATATTGGCACGTCCTTTGTTGGACCCAGCTCAGCCCCCTGCTGATCCATGACATCAGTTGCAGTGGGGGGCCCGATCGAAAGGTGGGGGCAGCTACCCACTTGGCACTTCGGGGAGCTGTGACGTAAAACCACTCCCGCTGCCACAATCCGGACACCTCTGGGAAGGAACCCTCTGGCCATGGAGCGTCAACGATTTTGCTTATTAAAGCACTTCCGCATGCTGCGTGCTGCCCCTCGATCATCTTCGGCTTCACATTGAAGGTCTTGAGCCACAGGCCGAAGTGAGGGGTAATGTGGAGGAAGGCCTCACATACGACAATAAATGACGAGATGTGAAGAAGGGAATCCGGGCCCAGATCATGAAAATCCATAATAAAACATAAGACCCCTAACAAAGGGATCCAGAGCGAGGCCTAGTCCTTGGAGGAAGTGGGAGATGAACACAACGCTCTCGTTGGGTTCGGGAGTAGGGACGACCTGCCCTTGGGCGGGCAGCCTATGCGAAATTTCGGCGGTCAGATATCTGGCCTTTCTCAACTTCTTGATGTCCTCTTCTGTGACGGAGGAAGGCATCCACCGACCTTGAAGGTTGGATCTGGACATAGTTAAAGGTCCGAAGCACCTGACCTGAGCTTTGGGTGTTAGAACTCGAGGTGGGGGAAGGATTCGATTAAGCGCGGGAGGGAAAAAAGAAAAAGCCTTGTCCCCTTTATAAAGAGGGTGAATATCAGGCGTCCTCCTCGTGGTCGTTTGGGACTTACCTAAGATCTAGGAGTCATACCAACAGGCACGGTTGGGTTACCCACGTTTGTATTGATGAGAATCCCGTGATAAGGGGGACACGATCTCTGCTTTGACAAGACGTGTCAAAAAAACCGCCTCGCGTTATGTGCGGAGCTGGTTGAGAAAAACAGTTCGAATAATGACCGGGCCATGGCGTGATGTCATGCTGTCAAAATGTGTCAGCAGATTAGATTTGTGGAAATATTATTCTCTCTACGGTGGTATGTGGAACTTATTTTGCAGGGTCGGACACTGTCCTTGTATTCAAACTCTTCCATGGTGTGTTCGGAGGAGGAACCCGCCTTGCAATGCCGAGGGCAACATTGCGCCAGACTCATCGTCATTGAAGCCTGGTTCAGGGGCTACTGGGGGAGTCCTGGATTAGAGGGTCTCCGGACAGCCGGACTATATCCTTTGGCCGGACTGTTGGACTATGAAGATACGAGATTGAAGACTTCGTCCCGTGTCCAGATGGGACTCTGCTTGGCGTGGAAGGCAAGCTAGGCAATACGGATATGTATATCTCCTCCTTTGTAACTGACCTTGTGTAACCCTAGCCCCCTCCGGTGTCTATATAAACCGGAGGGTTTTAGTCCATAGGACAACATACAATGGTACCATAGGCTAGCTTCTAGGGTTTAGCCTCTTTGATCTCGTGGTAGATCAACTCTTGTAATACTCATATCATCAAGAACAATCAAGCAGCACATAGGGTATTACCTCCATCAAGAGGGCCCGAACCTGGGTAAACATCGTGTCCCCTGCCTCCTGTTACCATCCGCCTTAGACGCACAGTTCGGGACCCCCTACCCGAGATCCGCCGGTTTTGACACCGACAGTGGCCAGGATGACTTTTATTTCTTCCAGTCCGGCCGTGGCTGCGTCCGTCCACTCGAAGTGTTCAATGCGCCGAAGAAGGCGATAAAGGGGGAGTGCCTTTTCTCCTAGTCTGGAGATAAAGCGGCTTAAAGCCGCCACACATCCAGTTAACTTCTAGATTTGCTTGAGGTCAGTTGGGATAGCCAACTGTGACAGAGCCCGGATTTTGGCCGGATTTGCTTCAATTCCTCTACTGGAGACGATAAAGCCCAGGAGCTTTCCGGCGGGTACGCCGAAAACGCATTTTTCCGGATTGAGCTTAATGTCGTATGTTCGGAGATTGTCGAACGTGAGCCTCAAGTCATCTATTAAGGAGTCGACGTGTCTGGTTTTAACGACCACATCGTCGATGTATGCCTCCACTGTTTTGCTGATGTTCTTTTCCAGACATGTCTGAATCATGCGCTGATACGTTGCGCCGGCGTTTTTGAGCCCGAAGGGCATTGTATTAAAACAGAAGGGGCCGTATGGAGTGATGAATGCCTTTGCGGCTTGGTTGGACTCCGCCATCTTAATTTGGTGGTAACCGGAGTATGCATCAAGGAAGCACAATGAGTCGTGTCATGCAGTAGCGTCGATAATTTGATCGATGCGAGGGAGGGGGAAGGGATCCTTTGGGCAAGCCTTATTAAGGTCCTTGAAGTCGACGCATAGGCGCTAGGATTTGTCCTTCTTTGGCACCATCACCAGGTTTGCTAGCCAGTCCAGATGCTTTATTTCTCTAATGAATCTGGCCTCCAGTAATTTGGCTAGCTCCTCTCCCATGGCTTGTCGCTTAGGTTTGGAGAAGCGCCGAAGAGTCTGCTTGACTGGCCTGAATCCTTTTAGAATGTTAAGGCTATGCTCGGCCAGCCTACGTTGGATTCCTGGCATGTCTGAAGGATGCCAGGTGAATATGTCCCAATTCTCGCACAGGAACTCCCGTAGTGCGGTGTCTACGGCGGGGTTTAACTATGCCCCAATGGACGCTGTTTTTGTGGGGTCCGTTGGATGGCTTGGAATTTGACTATTTCATCTGCTGGTTTAAAGGAGGTGGACTTGCATCTTTTGTCTAGTATCACGTTGTCCCTGTCCACTGTGGAGCGCAGCGCGGTTAAATCCTCCGCCACAAGGGCTTCGGATAATGCCTCGAGGGCTAGTGCGGCTGTTTTGTTCTCGGCGCGAAGTGCTATGTCCGGATCACTAGATAGAGTGATGATTCCATTGGGTCTGGGCATTTTGAGCTTCATGTACCCGTAATGGGGTATGGCTTGAAAAATCGTGAATGCCTCCCGCCCTAGAAGGGCGTGGTATCCGTTACTGAATGAGGCCACTTGGAATGTGATTTCTTCGGACCTGTAATTCCCTGGAGTGCCGAATACCACATCTAGTGTGATTTTCCCAGCGCAACGTGCCTCTCGACTAGGGATGATTCCTCGGAAGGTCGTGGTGCTTTGCTCAATACGGTTGCTGTCTATTTCCATTTTTTGAAGAGTCTCCTCATAAATGAGGTTTAATCTGTTGTCGCCGTCCATGAGCACTTTAGTGAGCCGAAAGCCGTCCACAATTGGACTGAGGACCAGAGCGGCTGGGGCTCGGGCTGTTTGGAATTTAGGTTCGTCACTGGCATTGAAAGTAATGGCCGTGTCGCTCCATGGATTTATTGCTGCTACGTGGCAGACTTCGGCAAGGCTGCGGAGTGCTCGCTTACGCCTATTATTTGAGGCGAAGGTCTCGAAGACTGTTAATACTGTATTGTTATCCGCGGGAGGGTGTTCTGGGGTGTTTTGGATGAGGAGATCCTCACCGCTCTTGGCCACCTGTTGGAGTACCCAACATGCTCTAAGGCTATGTGTTGGTATGGTGTCAGCCGTACTATGAATTTTGCAGGGCCCATTAAGCCATCCCTCCAATACGGTTCCACGCCCTGTAGTGGGCTTTTTCTTCTTTGTAATTGAGTCGGGCGACTTATGAGAGTGCACCCTTTTAGTTCGGACTGGGGATTTTGTCAGAGCCGGATGGTCCCAAAATTGTGTTTGGGTTTTTGAGGCGCTTTCCATCGCACAGTATTTCCGTACTATGGCCGCCAAGTCAGCGAAGTGTGCTATGTCACGGCGACTTATGGCGTTGAGGATTCCCTTGTCCGTGCAATTGTTGCAAAAGAACAAAATTGCGTCTTCCTCGCGACAGTCCTTGACCTTGTTCATTACAAGGAGGAATCTGGCCCAATAGTGATGTACTGTCTCTTGGGGCGCTTGCCTAATGTGGGAAAGATCGTTTGTATCTAGGTGGGTGGGTGGATTTAAGTCCAGACCTTGACCCAATCTGAGATCCCGGGGCAAGGGAGTTTCCGATCTTGGAAGTTCGGGCTCCGGGATGTTGCTCCGTGGGTTCGGTATGTGACCTGATTCTAGGTTCAGGGTTAGGGCGATGTCCTCCCGTGAGCGGGTATCCGGCTCGGAGAGCTCGGGAATCCAAACATAGTTCGTCCTCAGGATAGAGGGAGAACCGCCGCGTTGCTCCTCCACCACCGCTATTTGATGGGTGACCGGCGGAGAGTTAATCTCCCTTTGGTCGGGTTTAAGCCCGATCCGATCGTAGTCCGTAGCGACTCCTATAGCGGCGATGCGATTCAAGAGCTCATTCAAAGAGGAGAGCTCCATTGGATCCATCTGCTCGGCCAATTTTGAGCCGATGTGGAGGCTATTTTCGATGACCCAAGAAGTCATCGTCGGCGCAACGGTCGAGCGGGCGGTCATGACAAAGCCGCCTAGTCGGAGAGTTTGGCCTACAGCCAGGGCTCCCCCAGAAGTGATGTTGTCCTTAACAACGAGACGAGCCATCCCCCCTTATGATGATGGCACAGTGGAACTCTCAATGAAAGTACCAATGTCGATGTCAAAACCGGCGGATCTCGGGTAGGGGGTCCCGAACTGTGCGTCTAAGGCGGATGGTAACAGGAAGCAGGGGACACGATATTTACCCAGGTTCGGGCCCTCTTCATGGAGGTAATACCCTACGTCCTGCTTGATTGTTCTTGATGATATGAGTATTACAAGAGTTGATCTACCACGAGATCGTAGAGGCTAAACCCTAGAAGCTAGCCTATGGTATGATTGTATCTTGTCCTACGGACTAAGCCCTCCGGTTTATATAGACACCGGAGGGGGCTAGGGTTACACAGAGTCGGTTACAAGGGAGGAGATCTTCATATCTGTATTGCCTAGCTTGCCTTCCATGCCAAGGAGAGTCCCATCCGAACACGGGACGAAGTCTTCAATCTTGTATCTTCATAGTCCAATAGTCCGGCCAAAGGATATAGTCTGGCTGTTCGGAGACCCCCTAATCCAGGACTTCCTCACCAGTCCTCCTATTAACCAGTCCTACCGTCTTGTTCTCTCTGTCTAGTTGGCATTTCCACCACCTATATGTGACGCCCCGAGACCGATGTGCCAGGTGTCCTCCAGTTATTCGCTGTTATTGCTTTGTCATTTGCTTGCGTGTCGCATCTTGTCATGTCATCATGTGCATTGCATCATCACGTTTTCAAAACCTGCATCTGTCTGGGTTCCTCCAGTTCCTTCTGTTGTCCGTTCTGAGCCCAGCCACACTTGCACGCGCCCGCGGCATGTCGGAAATAGTATTGTATAAGTGGCCGGAAAATGTTCTCGGAATGGGTTGAAAGTTGGCATGTGGTGTTGTTATGTTGTTAGTAGATCGCCTGCCAAGTTTCATCGCATTCGGAGCTCGTTTGATAGCCCAACCGTTAAACTATAGCGGCATTATAGCCGGTCTAACGTCGGATGTTTTCGGTCTTCGAAAACAGTCGCCGGGCCTCCCTCTCTTCTCTTCTCTCAGCTCGAGACCGTCTACACAGCCCACTTCCACTCATCCTGCAGCCTACCTACTCCATCCTCGCGACTGGAGCCATCGGATCGCGATCGAAGGGTCCGAAAACCCCCTAAACCCCCCTAACCCTAGAACATGCCCTATATAAACCTTCTCCCCTTCCATTTTGGGCAGCTACCTACCCCTCCTCCTAAATTTCTGTGCCCCCAATCATCTTCCAGCCGCCTCCCACCTCCTCTCCTCGAATTTCGGCACCGGCCAACCCCTCAAGTGCCACTTGGCGCCGCTCAACTGGCCAGCCGCTGCGGGTCAGGCGCTCCCCACCTCTCCCGTGGTGCCACGTCGCCCAACCACCTCCTCCCACCGCTGTGGCCTTGCCAGGCCCATCCGCAGCCCGTCCCGGGCTGAGATGGGCCCGAGCCGCCACCGCCCGTCCAGCGCCCGGGATCCCTCGCCTGCTCCAGCATGCACGCCGCCGCCTCCGATCCAGATCGGGAGAGCCCCGATCCCCTCCCTCGCGTTCCTGCCGTCTTCGCCGCCTGGCCTCCCGCCGGTGACCACCGCTGCCATGGTGAGCCCCGACCTCGCCGTCCTTCTTCTCCCTGCCTACCGAGCCCATCTCTCTCTCCCTCCCATTCTGCAGGATGCCATGGTGCCGCCGGAGTTCGCCACTGACGCCAGGAACGGAGAGTCAGCTCCAGATCCGGCCACTGGAGCTCGGCCTCAGCCTCCTCCTTGCCTCCTCGACCCCCCGGCAACCCGCCTTGCCAAGCCGCCGCCGCCACCATTGCCCTGCTCAGGCTCGAGCTGAACAGCGGTTCGATCCCCTGCCTCCCCTGCTTCGTGGTTGCGTTGACCAAGGCCCAACCTACCCTTGGCCCATCCACGCAGACCTAGCAGCCGCACCAGATCCGCTAGGCCAGCCGGCCTGCTAAGGCCCGCGGTGAGCAGCCCAGTTCTTCTCAGATTCAGCCCATAGCTGTTTTTTTCTGTGCGCTGCGAATTTGTCTATTATTCCAGAGATAACTGTTTTACAGAAAAGTCCCTGTTCTTCATGCATTTAATAACTTCACAACTGTGCACGGATTAAAATGTTTTATATATGAAACTTGCTTAGAATTTTGTCTAGATTCATAATATCCAACTTTCATCCATGTTCAAAATGTTTAAAATGTTGTTTGTTTAAATTTGCTCATATGTCATGCTTAAATGGTTTAATTCATAACTATTTAACCGTAGCTCCGAACTTAATAACCTTTATATGTAAATGGGGTAGAATTTTGCCTAGATTATCATGATGGCTTTACTTTGCATGTTTAACAACTCTAAAATTATGTTTAGGGCAGAACAGTACCAAACCTAATATATGCATATGGGGATTTACCGGATTTGTTGTTTGTTATATCCGGCCCCATTTAATTTGTTTAGATAGTATAATTTTGTCATGCTTCACCTCTTGCCATGCTAACAACATTTAATATTGTTGGGTACATAAACGAAAGAGAACTAAATAAGGCATGTGGTGTTCTATCAATATGCAACTCGTTGCATATTGAGCTCCACTTAATTTGTAGTGTTGTTTGTTGCACTTTGCCATGCCATGCCCTCTTTAAGCCGGACATGCATCATTCTTGTTGTGCATCATGCCATGATTAGGTGATGGTTGTTTACTATGTTGTTTGCTTCTTTCCGGGTTACTTCTCGCGTTATCTTCGGTTTCGTTCCGGAGTTGTGAGGATCCGTTCATCTACGTCCGTTTGTCTTCTTCATGGACTCGTTCTTCTTTCTTGCGGAATTTCAGGCAAGATGATCATACCCTCGAAATCACTTCTATCTTTGCTTGCTAGATGCTCGCTCTTTTGCTATGCCTATGCTGCGATACCTACCACTTGCTTATCATGCCTCCTATGTTGTTGAACCAAGCCTCTAACCCACCTTGTCCTAGCAAACCGTTGTTTGGCTATGTTACCGCTTTGCTCAGCCCCTCTTATAGCGTTGTTAGTTGCAGGTGAAGATTGAAGTTTGTTCCTTGTTGGAATATGGAGATGTTGTTCCTTGTTGGAACATGTTTACTTGTTGGGATATCACAATATATCTTATTTAATTAATGCATCTATATACTTGGTAAAGGGTGGAAGGCTCGGCCTTATGCCTGGTGTTTTGTTCCACTCTTGCCGCCCTAGTCTCCGTCATATCGGTGTTATGTTCCCGGATTTTGCGTTCCTTACGTGGTTGGGTAATAATGGGAACCCCTTGACAGTTCGCCCAACCTTGGTTTTACCATTTGCACTAACAACCTATAACCTTCCCTTGGGTTTTCGCGAGCCCGAGGGTCATCTTTATTTTAACCCCCCCCCCCCCCCGGGCCAGTGCTCCTCTGAGTGTTGGTCCGAAACGGGCAGCCTGCGGGGCCACCTCGGGGCAACTCGAGGGTTGGTTTTTACTCGTAGCTTGACCTATCCGGTGTGCCCTGAGAACGAGATATGTGCAGCTCCTATCGGGATTTGTCGGCGCATCGGGCGGCTTTGCTGGTCTTTTTTTACCATTGTTGAAATGTCTTGTAACCGGGATTCTGAGTCTGATCGGGTCTTCCCGCTAGAAGGAATATCCTTCGTTGACCGTGAGAGCTTGTGATGGGCTAAGTTGGGACACCCCTGCAGGGATTGAACTTTCGAAAGCCGTGCCCGCGGTTATGGGCAAATGGAAATTTGTTAACGCCCGGTTGTAGAAAACCTGAAGTTGACCTTAATTAAAATACATCAACCGCGTGTGTAACCGTGATGGTCTCTTCTCGGCGGAGTCCGGGAAGTGAACACGGTGTTGGAGTTATGTTTGACGTAGGTTGTTCTTGGATCACTTCTTGATCATAGTTGTTCGACCGTGCTTTTGTCTTCTCTTCTCGCTCTCATTTGCGTATGTTAGCCACCATATATGCTAGTTGCTTGCTGCAGCTCCACCTCATACCTTTTACCCTTACCCATAAGCTTAAATAGTCTTGATCGCGAGAGTGTGAGATTGCTGAGTCCTCGTGACTCACAGATACTTCCAAAACCAGTTTGCAGGCGCTGATGTTACCAAGCAGGTGACGCAACCAAGCTCAAGGAGGAGCTCGATGAAGATCTTGTCCTTTGTGTTGTTCCGTTCTAGTTGATCAGTAGTGGAGCCCAGTTGGGGTCGATCGGGGACCTTGTCGCTTTTGGGGTAGTCTTTTTTTATTTTGGTTCCGTAGTCGGACCTTGATTGTATTTGGATGTTGTAATGCTTTATTCATGTAATTGTGTGAAGTGGCGATTGTAAGCCAACTATGTATCTTTTTCCCTTATGTGTTACATGGGTTGTGTGAAGATTATCTCACTTGTGACATTGCTTTCAATGCGGTTATGCCTCTAAGTCGTGCTTCGACACGTGGGAGATATAGCCACATCGAGGGCGTTACACTGTACTTTTTTGTAACTGCAAGTGTTTTTAGCTCGACTGCATTCTTCTCTCCTTCCCCCACCTGACCCAGTTGGAAGTGTTTTTAGTCCTCCAATATACTTTTGGAACCGCAATCATTGTAAGTTGGTTGCAACTGCATGCTTCCTACGTGGCTACAACTAGGATGGTAGGTTTTTTTGTTGGTTAGTTCATCAACACACTACACTTGCAAGCGTGGTAACCAGACTACAATTGCATGCTCCCTAACGCGACTGAAACTAAGTCAATATAAATAAATGTGCGACCAGGTGGATGTCCACCGGTGACTTTCAGTTGTACTTGTTGCAAACTGACTGCAACTGCATACCCACCAAAGCTTTGAAATCTAGGCCGATACGAACGCTATATATATATATATATGTATATATATATACCCAAATGGACCAAAATATCAATTGGTATGGTTGATATCTAACCTGATATGTCCACCGACATAGACTGGTATGTCAATGACAACAATTGTTTATTGGAAAGATATGAAAATACGATTATATATTTACAAACTCATCATGTTATCAAAGTCATGCAAAAAAATTTGTAGAAACATATATATATAATGTATTGTTTTTAGTCTTCGAGTAAAGATTTTGTGAATATTTCTTAAATAGTTTCCATTGTTGAGGAAATCGTAACTGGTAGTCGATCGGATGGCTGGCGGGTAGGAGATTAATAGGCTAATTGGTAAGTTAATTGGCCATTTAATCAATTAATAGGAGGATTTATCAATTTATCAGATATTCGGCGACCCTGTGAGTAGGGATTAATCGGCAAGTTAACAGGTTAATCGGACGAATTCCTGAACATGGATAGTTTCTAATAAACTAGGAACTTGAATAACTTTTATGTTATTGACACCATACATTTTGTGTTTACTAAAAAGACATGTTTTGAACAAGAATAATTCAAAAAATCTAGATATGTTTTCACCGCTATATCTACATATTATCCGATATAACGCCGGTATCTCTTTTTACATCCAGTATGTAGAAACCAAACTGATACGAACATGATATCAGATATTTTGAACCTTGATGCCCCCTAACGCGACTGCAACTAGACCGGCAAGGCATTTTTATTAGTTAGTTGCATGTCCACCACTACGCTGAACCCGACTGCAAGTGCATGCCCCCAATGTGATTCCAACGGGAGTAGATACAAAAAGTCAACAGAATATTAACGATGAACCAAGAAAGAGAAAGTCGAGGCCACCCTTTCCCCTCTTGTCACTCCTGCGAGCGATCAAGGGGCCAAACCCTAGTTATCGACACCTAGTTCCCCTCATCCCCTCCCTTCCCCTCATTCTCGCCAGTTCGCGCCATTGGGCAAAGCCTGGTAGGTGATGGCGATGACGGGTCCCTCTCTCTCCCTGGCGTAGTTGTTGTTGTAGCCCGGTATTTTTCTTGCTTATCTTGCTATTTGTTGGAGTTGCTTATCTTGCTTAGCACTAGAATCACCCTTGCAATTGTTAGGCTCACTTCCTTATTCCGCAATCTTGCCTATAATTGCTAACTAACAATTAAAATTTATAATTTTACCCATTCCCCCCCCCCCCCTCTAGGTCCATCTCGATCCTTTCACCAGCTTGTTATCTTTTTCGTAAAAAGGAGACTAACTCGTCTTAGTTAATGAAATAAAAAGTTGAGTTATCAAGTTTCTTAGAACAAGAAGATTATTTTCTGATGGCTCATGGATATTTGCGATGAGAACTTTTATTACATCCCAAAGTAATTATATTATATGCAAAATCAAAACTTGAGTGCTATTACATTTTACTCGTAGATGATCATAAGTATTCCATGTCTCAAGTAATGATTGACTAGTAGAAACTAGCAATTGTATGGGATAGATATTTTTGTTTTAGTTGTCTTATTCAAATTATTGAGCAAAAGTAAAGATTAACCCTTTGACATGGTAAAAGCAAGAGCAAGAAGCGAGGAAAGTTGAACTCTCAAGTGCTAAATTTAAGGGACTGATTTTTCATTTATCTTGTTGAACATTCTTAGCTTACATGCCACAAGTTAAATCAATAAGTGATTGTGACATGCGAAAATAAGCCCACCACCGGAGAGAAGATGAAGAATGCAAAGGACATTAACTAGAATAAAAATAAGTGTATATACGCTTCTCGAAAGAAAGGAGAGCCCCTCGTAACTTGATCAACTGAAACACGGATGACTTGTTGCATAAAGTTGAACCTTTGCTAGTGAATTAGCTAGTAAAGGTTTGGAAGCCTTCATGGTAATCTTGTCTGTAAAGTTGTTATAGCATTCATCTTGATCATGTATCCAATGTGGATATTATCTTGATGCAATACACTCTTTCATTTACATTTATCCCCGCCTCATGAACTTGAAGACATTGTTCTTCAAGCCGTGGTACATGCTCAGGGACGAACAAAACTCTAATCCTGGGGGGAGTTGATGAGTCTAAATTTGCATCACTTTTTACCTTTAGCTTTCATGTAGTAGCCATAGCATTATCGTAATTTTACCGCATTCCCACACCCTTTTGATTGATTTCACCGGGATAGTAACCAAGGAGTGGATCTAGAGCATTAAAAAGGAGAGCAGAAGTATATGTGTGAAAATCATGATTATTGATGTGATAGAGATGAAACAGGGACTTCAAGAGAGAAGAAGACGCCTAGTATGAGCGCTCCCGCTCATACCAGTGCACGAACTACATGTTGTTGCCTCCCCTGATTTGACTATTTCACCCTGGCTAGTTCGGATTGTGAATCAGAATTACAGAAACTCCAGATTTTACTAGAACGAAGAACCCAAGCCTCTGGAAGGGATCTGGAGGATGAATCCACGCCATCATCTTGACCAAGGAGACTCTGGCATCAACTGTTGGCATCACCATCATGTATCCATCTCTCTGTAATATCAAACCCTAGGTGGAAACCTATGTGTATTACTTTCAATATTCATCCATGTTTACCAAGATTACCCTTGTGATGTTTGTCATTTCTATGTCTGAGTAATACCCTTAGTTCTCGAGGATATGGAGGAACCCTAGTATGCTTAGGTGTTGAATGCTGATAGGATATGGAACCCTCCTTTGCTTGTTTGAGTTAATATTCTTCATGAATGTTGTGTAAGGTCTACCACTTGACATTTAGACTTTATGGCCATGAAGAATGTTACTATCTTTGTGGTGGTGGGAGGCGGAGGTAAAGAGGTGACGGTAATATACTCTCTTCCTTCCCTAAGTAATTGTACGGGAATAATGGAGAACTAACCATTGGCCACGTCCCGTGGGTGACCCTTATCATCGTTTATGTAACCTACTAAGGAGAGGAATGATGGTGGCATGTGTGATATGTAGCTACGCGAGTAGCACGTATGTTGTACCAGGCTCCGCCCACTTATAAGAAGATGTGGCTTAGTTATCCGAACCTAGACTATGTTTCACGTGTATGTTACATTAGAAAGATAGTGGTGGGACATTCAGTCTCTCCTAGATGCATTCTTATCGGACGAACAACGTGTTTCTCAATTGTGCCTTGGCTTTGAGCTCAAAAACCTTAGCCATTTATTATTACCAATAATTCTTGATCGGAAGCCCATGTGGCTCATTCATGCATGACAGGGGTTGTAGAAAGTTTAGTCTCATCCCGGTTGTGGAGGAGGCCTTTAACCAATATATAAGGTTGGTTTCTCACACACACCACTAAAACCTTAAGAAGAGGACACATACACGTGTGCTCCTTCTCCGTCGCCATAGATATGTTTCCTCTATAGGTTTGGTGGAATTGATCCTAAAGAGTTTAGGTTTGTGTCGTTGCAGGACCGATCTTTCCAATCTGTTGAGTTTTTTTGGTATGTCTCCGTGTTTTATCGATTTGAATTCTTGTGGAGTTGGAGTCTTTGCTTGACACTTACTTGCAATACAAAGCTTCCAGACTACCCCGGATGAGTGATCCCACTAAAATGACTGCGTCCGCACCAGATATGTGTCATCCTCGCCTAGCAAATGTCAGCAATAACCCCTTTTGATTTTTTTATCCACCACATCGACGTTAATTTTGTAACTGCCTGCCAAGGTGGGATCCACCTAGGGGTTGAAGCTAGTGTCGAGCCTCAGATGGCCCCTTTGCAACACAAAAGTCACTGCTGAAATTATCCATGAAAAGATGTGTAGACATCGGGCTGTATAAAGGATCCTGATTGCTCCCCTTATACCTCACATGCCAAATCACAAAAAGAGTCACTAGCCTATGAGTAAGCTCATCTACTTGCATCGCTTCCATCATAGCAAAAAGGAACCACTTTGCTCCTTTCTGCATCGTCAGGCTCATGAGCTCCATCACACACGGATCTACTAAGGCCTAGACACACCGAGACATGGTGCACTCGAGGAGAGAATGCTCCATGGTTCCTTCTGACCAAAGAGTGAGCAGACATTTGTTTGGGCCATATTTCTATGCTGCCGCACATGACCTTTAGGAAGGGAACAATGCACTAACCTCCATAAGAAAACCTGAACCTTTGACTTGACAAGAAACTCCCATAACTTTGTCCAGCTCTTGCCCTTCGCTTCGGTCGTGGATGTCAGTGGCTCCCCTTGGAGCCAAGCTTCCCTAAACGAGTAGCAGGTACGCCAGGCGCACCTGAACACCCCTGATGGCTCAAAATGCCACACCAATAAGTCTTCCTGATTGCTTGCACACATCGTAATGGACTTGGTGATCTCCAATTCCATCACAGAGGAATGATCCAATTGTAGCATTTACTTCCTTGGACAAAACCCAAACATAGATGAGTTTGTTGTTGGGCCAATTTGTGGGCTTGGGTCTGCTACCTAGCGAACATGGTTCAAATCCTAACGAAGGCAAATCCATGCTCCAAATAATGTTTAGCGGTGGTTGGCGCTCACAAGAGGCTATATGTTGCTTTAGCGGTAGCAGTAGCAGGCCGACGCATGCCAGACTACACTGTAGGTTGCTTTTCCAGTTTGGAAACATTCTCGAAGGTTCCCACTGTTTAAAGGACTAGTTTTCTCTATGTTTTTACTTCTGTTTTTCGGCCGGTTTTCTATTTGGTTTTGATTTGCTGCTTTTTTTCTTTGTTTCAAGTTTTAAAATCATGAACATTTTTTAAAATCTTTCAAATTCACAAAAAATCAAATTCTTGAACTTCTTTCAAATACGCTACATTTGTGAATTCATTGTTTTTTAATTTGGAACTCAATTCAAATTCATAAAAAATCAATTTATGATTTTTTTTCAAATTCATGAACATTTTAAAACTTTCTTCAAATTCCGAGCCTTTTCATTTTTGTGAACTTTTTACAAATTCAATTTAATTTTTTCAAAAGCATGAACACTTTCTCAAATCCTTAAATATTTTCTAAATCCCTGATTATTTTATTTCAAATGCATGAAAAAAATTCACATTCGCAACCATTATGTAAATTCTCAAAGTTGTTTTCAAATTCGGGATTGTTTTTCCAAATTAATGACTTATAAAAAATTCCAAAGTTCTTTTCAATAAAAAGGATTGGATACAAAGATTATAACAAGAGTTCCTTCCGCCTCGTCTGAATGTTTCGTTCACCCGTACAATACTGGGATGACCCATTTCTTATGCGCGTTCGTGTGCTGGCTATGTGTTCAAATGTGATTATCTTTTATTTTTCCCCTGTTTCTTCTTGTTTCTCTTTTGGTTTCATTGTTTCTTATTTGGGTTTATCTATTTTTTTATCTTTGTTTTTCATCGATTTTCTTTGTTTCTTTATTTGTTTTCATGGTTTTTCTTTCTGTGTTTGCTTTGTTTGGTTTCTCTTTCTTAGTTTGCACTGGTTTTTCTTTCCCTTCTTTCTTCTTCTTTTTCCTCGGTTTTCTTTTTGTTTCTTTCCTCTTTTTCATTGGTTTTCTTTGTTTTTTTCTTTTTGTGTTTTGTGTTTTCTCTTTTTAAGTGGTTTTCTTTGGTTTTTATCCTTTTCTTTTTCTGTAGTTTCCTTTGTTTCTTTCTCGGGTTTTGTTCGATTTCTTCATTTTCTTTTGCTTATATGAACAATTGTTGATGATGTATTTTTAAAATGTCAAGCATCCATACAAAAATGTTCCTGATGTGCAGGAAAATTGTAAAACATACATTAAATAAAACTATATATAAAAACATATATTTTAGGAAATTTAATTATGTATTTAGAAAATGTTAAAGATGTATATTAGAATGTTCATGATGTATTCGTAAAATGTGCATTGTGTGTGTAAAAAAAATGTTTATTTGCCTTAATTAAACGTTCAACACATGATCAACATTCTTTTATGCATGTTTAACAATTTTGAAATATAGGATCACCTTTTTTTTCCTTACATGTTAATTTCTTTAAAAAATACATGATCAACATATTTTCATAAACGTTGTATATTGTTTGCATGAGAAATATTTTTCTATATAGTACATCTAACTTTTTCCATGTCGCCGACATAGGCGCGCGTAGGAAACGCCCAAAACCAAACGGATGTGAGTTTCTTATTAATGTATATACTCTGGTTAATTTATTTTCTGGTTTTCACGAAACCACACGATGTCCCAGTCGTTCGGTTCCCGGTTTCCAGCAAGTTCGTTGTAGAGCGGACTCTTTATCCACGACAAGGCAACAACCTTCCCGTCCTGATTATACTCCTCCTATATATATGGGCCACAGATTGGCTCTTTTTTTGGAACGTGGTTATCTTCTCGTCATAGATAGATCGATTGAGTAGCTAGCTCGAGATCCGCCGATCGAGGAGACAGAATATGGCGAGTTTTCATGTCGCCGACGCGTCGGAGTACCTGGCCATCACCGGGTGGGGCATCGATGACGTGAAGCTCGCGAAGAAGGCGTGGGTGTTCGTCGGGCAGCAATGCAAGAAGTTCTGCATCTCGCCGGTCAACTACGAGTTCGAGGTGCACGCCATGAGCGCCGAGAAGCTGCCCTTCATCCTCCCCGCCGTCTTCACCATCGGCCCCAAGATCAGCGCCATAGGCGACGAGCAGGCGGACAAGGAGGAGCTCCAGGCGCAGCTCCTGCTCTACGCCAAGCTTATCGCCCCGCTGCATCACAACACCAGCCACGTCCATGACCTCGTCAAGGGGGTCATCGAGGGCGAGACCCGCGTGCTCGCCGCCGAGCTCACCATGGAGGAGATCTTCAAGGGGACAAAGACCTTCAAGGAGAAGGTGTTCGACAGGGTACAGCTGGAGCTCAAGCAGTTCGGGCTCTTCATCTACAACGCCAACGTGAAGCAGCTGGTGGACGTGCCGGGGCACGAGTACTTCTCCTACCTCGGCCAGAAGACGCAGCAGGACGCCGCGAACCAGGCCAAGGTGGACGTGGCCGAGGCCCGGATGAAGGGAGAGGTGGGCGCCAAGGAGAGGGAGGGGCTGACCCGGCAGAACGCCGCCAAGGTGGACGCCGAGACCAAGGTGCTGTCGGTGCGGCAGATGGGTCAGGGGCAAAAGGAGGAGGCCAAGGTGAAGGCCGAGGTGCAGGTGTTCGAGAATGCAAGGGAGGCAGACATCGCCGCGGCCAAGGCGGAGCTCGCCATGAAGAAGGCCGGGTGGGACAAGCAGGCCAAGGTGGCTGAGGTTGAGGCAGCCAAGGCCGTGGCCATCCGCGAGGCCGAGCTCCAGATGGAGGTCGAGATTAAGAACGCCATGCGCCAGACTGAGAAGCTCAAGGCCGAACAGCTCAGCAAGGCCACCGTGCAGTACGACACACAGGTACATTATCCATATTCCATAGTTCCATACCATACATGTGCTCAAATATTCTCATATATATTGTCGTGCATGCATGTATTGTAGGTTCAAGATTCAAACGCGCTGTTGTACAGCAGGCAGAAGGCAGCTGAGGCGGCGCTGTTCGAGCAGATGAGAACGGCGGAGGCGCGCAAGGCGCAGGCCGACGCCAAGTTCTTCGAGCAGAAGATGGCCGAGGACGCCAAGCTCTACGCTAAGCAGAAGGAGGCGGAGTCGGTGGCTCTGGTGGGCAAGGCCAAGACAGAGTACGTGGCGTCCATGCTCCAGGCGCTCGGCGGCAACTACCACGCCCTCAGAGACTACCTCATGATCGACTCCGGCATGTACACGGAGATGGCTCGCATCAACGCCGGAGCTGTCAACGGCATGCAGCCCAAGATCAGTATCTGGAGTAACGGTGGCGACGCAGGCGGAGAGGCTGCCGCCGGCAGCGCGCTGCAGCAGGTGGCCGGGGTGTACAAGATGCTCCCGCCGCTTGTGTCGACGGTGCACGAACAGACAGGGATGTCGCCGCCGGCGTGGATGTGTACGCTGCCCAAGGACGGTGCTGCCAACTGATCACCGGTGTGTTGCGCACTCGTTGTGGCGTAGTACGTCTAGACGCTACATCGTACGCCGTTCCTTAGAAGGTTTTGATTCCTCGTCGTCACACTAGAGCCACATTAATGTCAGATAGCGTTTTTCGTGTACATACGTTTGTTGGCTTTTGCTTCATGCTTTGCGTTTTTTCGATACATACATTTGTTTATTTCTGCTTCATGTCTGGATCGTGTTGGTATTTAGCAATAAAGATAAACTGAAAAGATTGAACTCACGTTGTTATTTCTTCTTCCAATCATGAATTGAACAGATTTTTCACATTGTCTAGAGTAGACTTAATATTTCACATAGGAAAGCAAACTTCAAAGTCTATAAGTAAGGGTATCTCAAACTATCTTCAAGCGATATGGATGAGGGTCCAATAATAGGATCAGTAATGCGTGATGACGTCGTATAATCCTTTTACATTTGAGTCATGCTATATGTGCATGACAAAATTCACTCGATTCACATATGATGATTAAATCCAGACAAACATGACCCCGCAAAAAAAAATCCAGACAAACATGCATATGATTGAAAAGGGCACCGGCCGCTGGGTTTACACATCGTGCAAAGATCAGGCACAAGTATTGTGTGTGGAGCAGTTTCGTTTACCTTTTAGGTCGTGTTAGCGCTTAGTACTCTTTATTACTTCCTATACTTAACCGTTTGAGCGTCATTAATATGGAACGGAGAAAGTAAAAAAATCTAATATAACAGAACTTTTAATCCGAGTTACCTCTCTTTTCATTACCGAGCATAACGAAAATACAACACCAGTTCAAGAAATAGGAAGTGAGAAAGGGAAACCCAACAATCGAAACACATACTATGAAACAAAAATCTGATCGCTGCCGATAAGGAAAAGATTCTTGGCCATTAGCATGTAGTGACACATGCAGCACTGATCAAGATTAGCATATAGATTCCGTAATTCGAGTACTTAACAGCAACATAATAGATACCCAATAGATATATGTAAGTCGCCTGAATTTAGAATTTGGATCGGTCGATTTTTGAAAGAACGGAGCTTGGCGGAGAAGCCCTCTAGGTCTATCTTAGGGAGACAAGTGACCCCCGTTATCTATCTTATTAGGCCTTGTACAATGGAAGGTGCTTAGAGAGGTGCTTAGAAAAATAAACCGAGTTTTTCTGAAGCACCGGTGCCTATTTTTATAGAAGAGACGCTTAGTTAAGCGTCTACCTTATACAAATAAGCACCGATGCTTAAGGAAAGCCTGGTTTATTTTTCTAAGCACCTCCCCTAAGCACCTCCCATTGTACAAGGCCTTAGGGGTGTGGGGGTGGCGCAGGTTTGTCAGAAAAAAAATGGTCATGGTCGAGGCTAGGAGGATGGCCGGGGGTGGCGAGAAGCACAGCGGTGGGCGGCGATTGAGGGGGGGGAGGGGCGGGAGCGTCGCCGGCCGCATGCGGTGGTGGCTGGCAGTCCGGCCGGTGGTCTGTGGGGACAATGGGGAAGAAGGCGTCGGGAGGAAGAACAAGATAGGCGGTTGTGTAGTCTGCTTTTCAGAAAAGAAAAAAAAATAGTTGGAGAAAGATGGCTGGCGGGCGTTAGATCATAGAGGGCATAGAATGATTCGATTGGCCCAAATTTGGATTTTAGGCGACCGGTACCTAGCCAGTCCCCTAACAATAATCTAGAGTGGGAGTGAAACTCAGGCTACACGTAATTAGTAGGGATAGAAGTTTCAGAACTGAATGAGCATAACCACAGGCAGTCAGGAGTCAGGACAGCGGTGAGAGAAGCTGCCTCCCTGCGAAGAAATTGCATTAGGACATCGTCGTCCAACTGCAGGCCTCAGTTGATTTGCTCTGTGTGTACATTCTATTTGTGCTCCCTCCATTCTAAATTACTTATTTTGGATTTGTCTAGATACGGATGTATCTAGACTTATTTTAGTGCTAGATATCTCTGTATCTAGACAAATCTAACACAAGTAATTCGGAACGGAGGGAGTATATCTGAACGATGACCTCCACTCAAAACAAAACAAAAACTGATTGTTGATCGAAACAAAAAAGAAAGAGAAAATAGGGGCGTTGCGAGAATCGAACTCGCGACCTCTCACACCCAAAGCGAGAATCATACCACTAGACCAAACACCCAAGTCATTATGTTAACAATTAGTTCTCTATTTAAGGTGTCTACTAATTTTGCTACTTGCCGTCCAACAGCTGCGTGGGACGATGTTTTATTTCTCAAGCGAAGCACGCGAGGCGGATCGACTGAAGTTGGAGCTTGGAGGCGAGGCCCACAGCGCTTGGTCGTCAATTCATCAACAAGACTACCTTGCCTGTCACCTCAAAAAAAAAATTTTGTTGAAACATCTGGATGCAGCGCAATGGAAAAATCTTCAAAGCTCAGACCCCTTCCATTCATGCGTGGAGAAGGGGACTCAAGACAGACCTACTGCTACTCCAACATCGAATCAAGGATAAGTTTAAAGCCCTGCTTGTCAATTGGACTGACCAGTTTCTGAATTAGCTTGCCATGTTGCCGTTTGGGTTCCATAGAACTGGAGTTGGTTGAACTCCTTGTAACATACTCTTTTGAACATATTTTTTAATATATAATTTTACCGTAAAATGATTGTTCTATGGTTTTCGGTTCAAAAAAAATCTCAAAAGAAAAAATCAACCTGACTACCAGACCGACACACGTCACTGCTACCCACCCCATGATCTTCTTCCGAAATAAATCAAAGGTTGTTTCATTCTTTTCCTTTTCTATGTTTTGTTTCAATAGTACTCCCTCCGTTTAGAATTACTCGTCCAAAAAATGAATGTATCTAGATGTATTTTAGTTGTAGATACATCCATTTTTGTAACAAGTAATTCCGAACGGAGGGAGTACATGATAAGTTTTTAGCTAAAAAATCACTTGACCTCAAAAAGGCGCTCCTAGATAAGTTTTGAGTGAAAGCATGAAAATGACAGTTTTGAAGAAGGTTGCTTCTGAAGAATTATTTAATTGAAGAGTTTGTATCAAGGAATGCTATAATGATGGCACTATACCGAGGGCCTAATTCTTTGTTTCACACCGGTCTCCCATTTTCTTAGGTTCATACATCTCATCTGTACTACTATCTTTGTTTATTTTTATAAGACGTTTTAGACATTCAGACACTGTTCAAAACAGTATAGAGCAGGCTGTCTGAAACGTCTTATAAAAACAAACAGAGGGAGTACTATATAGTGTATGAGTTTTGAATTGTACAACGGCATCAATCCTGGCCGTTGGTCTCATAAATCCAACGGTTGAAATACAAAGGATTCGTAATGAACAGGAGCCCACAGCTGCATCTGCTTGTTTCTAGAAAAATCGCCTCAAATCTCCTCTCTTCTCGCCATGTTGCATGTGCCAGTGCGTCAGGCAAAGAGCCGAGACAAGGGCGGAGACAAGTGAACATTTTTAGCGGCCTGTATACTGTACATCGGCTAATGGCCGCAGCTAATTGCATCATTAGTCCATATAAAAATATATTTATAGAACCAACTACACCAAATATAGAGAAGACCCAAGCCCAGTAGCCCATACATGTAGGTGTGGTTAACTATTGTTTTGCCCTTGGACAATTGATCGATCCGGTCGATTGATTGATCGAAGTGCGTGTTCGGCTGGACTACTTAGGGCGTTTTTCGCCACAGCCGAGTGAAATGTAAATGAGCACTACAATACCGATTTTATTAGCAGAAAATCATCACTTTATAATTCATGATATTATTTATTTTTGCTCTGAATTCATTGCAAAGTACTATATTTTTTCTTTTAATAGAATCATAGAAACATTGCTGTTAAGACGTGCATTGCACGTGTATACATACTACTCCCTTCATTTCAAAATATAGTGTGCCCGCGCTTCCTGAGGTCCAACTTTGACCATAAATTTAACTAACGAGACCAACTGCGGCGGGAGAAAAAATTATATAATTGAAAACTTCTTTCGAATACGAATTCACTGATATAATTTTTGCTCCCGCCGCAATTGGTCTTGGTAGTTAAATTTACGGTCAAAGTTGAAGCACGTGGATAGAGTAAGCACTACATTGTGAAATGGAGGGAGTAGTATAATATTAATCTTGAGGAGTGGGATGTAGCTTAGTGGCAAGGACGCAGTGGTGTTACCTTGGGGTTCGACTCCCGTCGGGAGTGAATTTTCGCGATCTCACTCGGGTGAGCTTCTTCTATAAAAATGTCCTGGGTGCATGGATCTCAAGGGCAACATCGAAAGACTTATTAGATCCTGTATAGGATGGAAGGAGATGTTAGATTACACGTGGATCTTGTATGGTCGTATGGTCGTGTGTCCATTGCTTTGCATCAGTCTGGGGTTCTGCTAGCAAAGGGTGCATGTTCTTCAAAGTTCATACATCTCATATATTATTAATCTTGAGTGGGTTGTAGCTCAGTGGCAAGGACGCAGTGGCGTTACCTTTCAGACCGGGCTTCGGCTCCCGTCAGGAGTGAATTTCTACGATCTCACCCGGATGAGCTTTTTCTATAAAAATGTCCTGGGTCAAGGGCAACATCGAAAGACTTATTAAGTCCCGCATAGGATGGAAAGGGTATGTTAGATTACGGTTTCATTTCAAGTCTTTGAACATTAAGTGTGATCTTGTAGTCGTGTGTCCATTGCTTACATTAAGTGTGATCTTGTATGGTCGTGTGTCCATTGCTTTGCATGTTCCCAACTTGTGACCATTCCACATGTTATATCTGCCCACATTTCAACCTGTTTTTTCTTCAAAGTAAACTACTCAGTATAATCAGCGCCCCTCTTGATGAAATAATGAAATAATACACCGAAATACAGGCGGGTGTCTGCTACTGGATATACAAATTGGAACGAGAGGTAAACGTGGCATGGATCATCTTTACTGAAGTCAAAGTTGAGGCTGCAAACCACAATAATAATAAAATATAGAGAAATAAATGGCTGGTATAGATAAAAAAAGGCGGTTCTGAAAATTCAAATCCTCAAAGACCAGAACAGAACTTGCTACACAAAACTGTTGTAATGCCACCGAGCATTTCAGAAAATGTTGTTACATCACTACATCAGGAGGCATGGACAGCTCCTCGGGGTTGTTGCTCCAACAGACAACAGAATGTACACAGGGAAAACCAGTAAAACCTCTTATTCCTGCTAGAGTTAAAAATTGTCGCTGTTCTCAACGAATGCCAACAAATGCCTAACAACTAACCGTCTATGATCCTTGTTGGTTTCTTTACCTGTCAACTCTATCGCGCCTTTCATTATCCGCGAGTAGAGCCTCTCGAGCTGCGGCACCCCGTAGCCCACGGTGAGCTCCATGAAGCGCTGTTTCAAGCCTTCCAGCTGTTCAAGCGTGTCATCGCTGGTAGGCATGGCAGAATCTTCGCCATTGTCAGTCTCCATTGGGTCGGGAGGAGAACCAGGTAGAATTGGAGGTGCTTCATCTGGTGCTTTGTCAGCTTCTTTCAAAGGGCCATTTGAATGTGGTCCTTTTGGAGCTTCCTCTGGGGAAGTTGGCTTTGACAGATCTACATCGCCAGAAGACGTTCCGTCTCTTGCTGTCGATTCTTTGGCAGAGGTGCCTGAAACAAAGGTCAGTTCAATATATTTATTTTGTACCACACTTGATATGCAAGATTGCAAACCCAACAGTGGGTCAAGAATAGAGGATTACCATGTTCGTTTTCAGTGCTTTTCTTGTGCCGCTTTAGCACCTCATAACTTCGTGACAGATCAACTTCTGGTTGTACATTACGAAGCCTCGCACTTGTTCTAGTAACAGAAACTAACTGAACAACAGGCGGCGCTTGGAGAATGGAGCTATCCTCATCATCCATAGCCTGCAGTGGTCCCCCTTGTGCAGCAATTTTATCACAAAAGGATACCAACGATGGGTCCATCTGTGACAACATACCTTGCACCTGACCAAAGATAAGCATTAGTCACACAAACAAACATAGAGGTCTAGTCAACAATCAAATACAGCAACAACTATTGAACAAACAATATACCACATCTCGAAGTTCACATGCTCTGCTCACGATCCTAGATCCATTGTAATCGTCGCCATTATAAGTCTGCAAAATTAGTAAAATATTTAGCACCAAACTTGCAGATACAGTGGTCTCGAAACTTCAGTCATTGTTTTAGTTGGCATCTTCAGAAAGATCACAACAAACTATTGCTACAGTCGTTACAGAGGTTAGGTCAATTTCTCAGTTACCATAATCAGAAAGATCAGTATTGAATTGTACCGTGCTTGCCATGAAAATATGACCAAAACATATGTAACATGAGTGGGAAAAAATCAGTTGCCATCATCATAAAGATTATTATCAGATTCCAAGGTACTTGCTATGTATGTACGATCAGAACATATGTTACATGAGTGGAAAACTAAATGCCCCAAAAGAAAAGCTCAAACCTTTGCATTGGTGACTATAAGATTAATATCCTTCAAAAATGCTGCCTGAGAGAAGTACTGTCCAGAGTCCACCCGCTGCAAGACAGCAGCCATATCCATGGGGTTGTGAACTATTGTTCGATAGTCAGGTACTTCCTCTTCTGATACTGGGAAGTGAAATGCAGTGAACCTTTTGTTGTATAGAATGCTGAAAAGATGAAGTGGCACCTTGATTATTTCCATCTGGTTTGAATAACAAGTGAACAAATCCTGTCTAAGATACTAGAGACCTTTTGCATATGCAACAGAAGATAAAGTCTCAGAATTTATATACTGAAAAATTCAAGCATCTTACTACAACATCCTACGTAAGTTCAAAATTTAACATGACAGCTGACAGCCTAACACTAACTTAGCTCACTTTGCAGTTACCTTCCATATGTAACACAATGTTCAGATCATCAGCAGCATAGAAGAGAGATTATATATATCATATATTAGCTTAATTTTTAGTTTTCGCCACCAGTTACGATCAACCGGTCATTTTTTACTGGAGCAGTACTGAACCACACAAACTTTTTAGTTTGAAATATCTTGTGTCACCACATGACCTGAACTGAGTATTCATCTCGAACAAAACTGCTAAGCAAAGGTCAGGCTAGCTAGCACTCTTTGAATCAACTCAATATGGATCCCAAGATTCAGAATTAGCATGAACTGGGGATTGGCTAAAGAATGGTCAGGCAATTTTTCAATGTTGTCTAACAGAAGTGTTACATATTAAAGTATTAATATTGCCTACAATAGTTAATTGCTGAGAACTGGGAACAAACGAAAAAAACCGAGAAATATATGCAACAATGTAAAGGAGTAAATTGCAGACCGGTTACAAATATCTCGTAGACACATTCTCATCCGACGAACAGCGTGTTGCTCAGCTTCTGCCTTAGCTTTCAGCTCAGAAACCTTAGGCCCATCTACTTTCTTTGGTGCTTTTGGAAGATCAATAGACTTTTGCTCTTTTGACTTGCTTCTTGAATCTTCCATTTGAAGTGAGAGCAGTGACTCAAACAGTATACTGAAGTATCTTAATCTATCATCATCACTTGGTCGATCCACTTGATATCTATCAAATAGAAGATTTTGTTAGTGAAAAATAAGACAAGTAGGAGAAAATGCACTGAACTTGATGTGAAGCATGCAACACTGATCCAGCAATAAAGTGATATACAGCAAACTGAACTTAGCAAGCATGTCAACAAACAAACAAACAAAAAAGAACAAATCTTGTTCCCGTCAATGGGCCTATTAATAAACACACCCCTTGCCCATGCGAAGGGTACGTGAAGCAGCCAACACTTGATCGAACGATTAAGTGCTATACAGTAACCTAAACTTAGAAAGCATGCCAACAAAAAAAAAGGAAAAGAACTTGTTCCAGTCAATGACCTATTAGTAAACATACCCCCTTGCCCACGCAAAGGATACTGTTCCATGCTTTTTGGTGAATGGATAACAATGTGATACTAGGACATAATTCAAGCATTTACAGAGCTCGAAAAAGTTAAAAAACTGAACAATCAAGCAGTAATATGTTGCCTAAACCAATGAAAACAGAAGTTCAACATGGTGTGTATCTAAGACAAGAACTAAGTCAAAACAACCAGGCAAAACAGAATTAACATTCCTCCAGGAACATACACATTACGAGAAGAAAATATGGAAGCACACTCTTCTTCGAGATCATCAAAGGCCACTGATGATGTTCCTAGCAACAATACTGGAAGGTTGGATGCCAATTCATTCAGAAGAGTCAATAACACTGCCCTAAGCTGTTCATGTGCCTGTAACGTTAAAAATCAAGTAATTAGCTACATAACTGAGCCAGCATTTACTCAAAAATCATTTCATAGCACCAAAGGTTATGACTAGGTACTAACCGTATCCCACCAAAGATGGAACTGTGGCAAGTAGAGTATGGACGGTGTTGTTCTCCTTGCTTCCCCAAAAATATGCACAAGAGCTTCTTCAGGTGTCTTTGCACTTGGATCAGAGAGAAGAGATGGCAGCCCCAAGGAGTGCACAGGAAATTTCTCAAGCTCATGCAAAACAGCTGGCCCAACATGATCCTGCTAAGCTAAACCACATTAGTAAGAAAAAAGGCACAATATACTTACAACATATCCATATAAAAGAGAAAACCTACCAGTCCAACACCCTCAACGCCACACATCAAAAGGCGAGGCCTATAAACAAGAGGGATGGAAGATCCATATGAAAGGGTAGAGTATTTGCTAAGATCCAATGCTGAAAGGTAAGGAAAAATATCAGAAATCCTTTCCATTATCTTCTCAAGATGTCTCTTCAAACATGGAGCAATAACCGGTGACAGTGGTCTTGAATGCACAATTGATCCCCTATGTGCAGCTGGAGTTATTGTAGACATAGCTTCCAAGAAGTGGTTCCTCTCAACCCTGACCGAGTCTACATCAATGACAAACTTGTCATCACTTGTGTAAACCTGAGGATATTTCTCCCTAAATGCTCGAATAGCAGCTTCAGTACATAATGCTTTCAAATCAGCACCACAATACCCAACACAGCTCGCAGCAAGCTCCATCTTTAGCTCCTTTGGCGGGGGTTCCTTCCATTTCCGTGTATGAATATCCAGTATTTCAGCTCGTGCCTCATAGCCAGGTAAAGGAAAATAGAACTCGCGATCAAAACGGCCAGGTCTACGCAATGCCCCATCAATGGCATCAATCCGATTGGTTGCTCCAATCAAAACAACTTGTCCACGTGAATCAAGACCGTCCATCAAAGCAAGCAATGTTGAGACTATTGAATTGTGAATCTGCTCTTGCTTGCTAGATCTCACAGGGGCAAGGCCATCTATTTCATCAAAAAATATGATTGCAGGCTGATTCTTTTGAGCTTCCTCAAAAAGCAACTTGAGCTGCCTTTCAGCCTCTCCAACCCATTTACTAAGAACATCAGCTCCTTTTCGCATATAAAAGCTGACCTTCTGGCCAGCTTTAGAGGCAGCACAAGCTAATGCACGGGCAATCAATGTCTTCCCTGTACCAGGAGGTCCACAGAGAAGAACTCCCCTAGGAGGAGTTATGTGATAGTTTGCAAAAAAATCTGGATACAGCAAAGGGAAGAACACCATTTCCTTTAAGGCATCAATGTACTCAGACAAACCTCCAATATCATTAAAACTTACACTCTCATCAATCTGCAGAGGCTGAATATCAGCTCCTCCCTTGGAACTTGGGCCAGCAGTTTGTGCCCCTGGCATAAGTGATGAAGTACTGACTCCAGTATCACCCTGATGACCCCATCCAGATGCTCCAGCATTGAGACCCCATGCTGCTGAATTATGCATGTCCAATCCACCCATAAGCCATGGTGGCATACCACCTCTCCCACTACGCATCCATGGCATGGATGGACCTTCATCCGGCTCATCCACAAGAAGAGAATCATCTGAATCATCTGGCATTGAAAAACGAGGGCGCTTATGCATGCGTGAACCACCTTTTTTTAAATACTTGCTGTTCTTTGGACCAACTCCTTGTACAAGTACTCTGCGGGGAGATTGTGGTCTGTGCTTCCCTTCCTTCTGTGGGGAGGGTCTACGAACTTCTGCACGATCCCTTAGATCATATCTCCTCCTAACTTCTTGCTCTTCCTCGCCGTCTTCATCATCTCCATCTTCTTCAGCTTCATCACCTCCATCAATCTCCTCTTCATTGGCACCATCCTCTTCGATTTCATTGCCATTTTCTCTCTGATCTTGTTCATGTTCTTCTTCAGAACTTTCCTGATCATCATCAGAAACTTGGTATGGAAGATGCCTTTGTCCCCGCAGAGATCTTCTAGGCCTTAAACCTTCACGGCGGGGAATGGAGTTAGAGTTAGACATTTTCTTGCGCTTCGGCCGTGCCGACACTTGATCATCCCCTTTACTCTTTGATGAAGACCGATATCTGGGTCTCTGAAAACATGAAAGGGAAAATGTGAGCTGGTTCAAATAATAATCAGCAAACAGAGATGCCAATTGGGTAACAGTGAGGCTTCCAAAATTACAGTCATTACTGGGACTCTAGAAACTCACCATAAGGTCATCATCTTCCATACTGGAACTATCTGTGCCATAGTCCTCCAGAGTTACGGACATTCTTCGCTTCCGCGTTGAACGGCGCAGATTTGCTGCAATGGACTATAAAGAGGGCTATTATAATCAAGGTACTGAGCATAATGTAGCAATCCTACACAGAAATATAGGCATTCCAGGTACAATGTTCAGGAGATAGCTTTCAGGAAGTGGTCAATCGCTCATGTTTCATACAATAAAGTTACATGAACCAGACGTCCCTATACTAATAATAGCTTGAAAAGTGTTGAACGGCGCAGATTTGCTGCAATGGACTATAAAGAGGACTATTATAATCAAGGTACTGAGCATAATGTAGCAATCCTACACAGAAATATAGGCATTCCAGGTACAATGTTCAGGAGATAGCTTTCAGGAAGTGGTCAATCGCTCATGTTTCATACAATAAAGTTACATGAACCAGACGTCCCTATACTAATAATAGCTTGAAAAGTGTTGAACGGCGCAGATTTGCTGCAATGGACTATAAAGAGGACTATTATAATCAAGGTACTGAGCATAATGTAGCAATCCTACACAGAAATATAGGCATTCCAGGTACAATGTTCAGGAGATAGCTTTCAGGAAGTGGTCAATCGCTCATG
Source organism: Triticum urartu (assembly GCF_003073215.2). NCBI lineage: Eukaryota > Viridiplantae > Streptophyta > Magnoliopsida > Poales > Poaceae > Triticum > Triticum urartu. The sequence goes on from NC_053026.1 coordinate 483,061,129, forward strand.
TTTCATACAATAAAGTTACATGAACCAGACGTCCCTATACTAATAATAGCTTGAAAAGTGTCTGTGTTTCCTATTTAACTGATGGACATATTTTATTCTGGGAAGTGTAAAAATCCAGTAAAAGATGCAGAATCAGGGATATAGTGCTAACAAAGCCTCCATAGAAGCCAAGACATTCCTTGCGGCTAAAATTAACAGATGGATGGATAATAACTCCAATCATTAACATGCAAATAACAGCTGGTCAAAATAATGTATCATAAGACACGGTACACCAGATGACATCTTCAGCATATCAGGTAAGAATGCTTTTCAATGATAAAAACAAGCAAATCCCAAACAACTAGCATACAAAGTTGCTTACATCGGCAGGAGGTTCCCGTGCAGCTGGCTTGCGAAGCAGCTTCTTGGCGATCTGCGATGCAGCCGTCCGCTTCTTGTTGGAGTTCATCTTGTTGCGCATGTTGGGCGAGTAGTACAGGTATCCCCGCCCGTAGTACTTGGGCCGCTGCCGCAGCCGGTCGCTGGACCTCACGGGCGCAACCGATTCGTCCCCCTTCCCGGCCATTCCTGCCATAACTCCCTCCTCGTCAAGCACTGTTGCTGCTGCTGCTGCCCATTGCTCCCTGAATCAGGCCAAGCACTCTTGTCAGTTTCAGCCATCCCCCCAAACCCTAGCCTCAAATCCACCAACCTAACACGCATGCATGTGACATGCCAGGCAATAGCAATTCACTACTCGTGCATTACGAAATGGAGCCCGCTGCGTACCCCGCCGAACCACAAATCCCCCAAAATACACATCGCAAATTCAAACCACGACGAGAGAAACCGCCCCCGAATCCACCCCGCCAGGCACCGATCGGGCGACCACGCCTCCGGCGAACCCGCGCGCGGCGAGCGACACGGCGGCCCGCGCCAGAAACCCAGGCTAAACCCCCCCAAAATGAGCCGCCAGGACGCGCAGAGCAAAAGGAAAACACCGGGGGCGAGCGGCGTCGGGAGCTGACCTCGGGGGCTGGAGCGGCGGGGGTCCGGGGCCGCTGGCACCGGCCGGATTCGGGCGGCGGCGGGGGCGGGGGCGGAGGCGGCTGCGGGCTCGCGAGGGTTTCCTTGGCGTCGGGGGTTTCGGAGCGGAGGGGACGACGCGAGGGTTTCCTTCCTTTCCTCACCTCTCCTCCCTCTCTTCCGCACGCGCCGGGCACGTGATGGAGGTGCGCGTCCGTCGCGGCGTTCACATGGGGTTGGTGCGGGTGGGGTCACTGACATGTGGGCGTCGGCGTCGCGTGGGACCCGGTTGCAGCGGGCTGAGGGTGGCGTATTTCTGGGATTGGATGGGCTACGGAATTGTAATGGGGGATTTTGGTCGCCGTTCCATGTGGATCGGACGGTGGGGAGGGGATTTCCGGGATTAATGGGAGGTATATAATGCGCTGGTGTACCGTTGGAGGAGCAGGTACTGCGTCGCTTCTCTTGTCTGCCCCGACCTAGCTCAGGATTCTCTAAACCCTCTCGCCACACGGAATATTCCTTCAAACCCTCTCAAAAATCACACTCAAAACATTTCTCCTAGAGCGAACCAATCCTAGATTTTTTTTATGCTTACGGTGATGTTTGTTCAGTGAGAGGAGACGTTCCCGTCGACTGCGAGGCCTCTATGGCGACTTCGTAAAATCTAAAAATGTTATACTGGTTCAGTCTCCAAGAAATACTCATAGGGGTAAGATGTGCGTGCGTGTGTTCATAGGGGTGAGTGTATATTCGTGTATGTGAGCGACTTCGATAGTACCGTGTTAACAAAAACATTTCTCTTATAGGAAAGGCATCTATATAATTACGTGGAGTGTAGAAATTTCAATACCGTGCGACAATAAAATCACTATAGTACATGCGGTACAAAAAATATCGGTAAAACTAGCTTACAAGAGGAGCTCTGCTCGGATAGGTTTGCACCACCACACAACCGGAATAGCAACGAACACAACCTACAACTCACACTCCACTCTTGCATCTTGACAATCATGTAGTATTGTTTTCTCTCTCTAACTTCGTGACATTCATAATTGGACACGGTCGTTAAAGATAAATGTCACTCGTGCAGAGAAGTTTACAAACAGATGGCACACGTAAAAAAAAGTGATAATTTTGTCATTTTAAAAATGAGTGTGAATGCATCGACAACGTATTATTTGGTACTCCCTCAGTCTCATAATATAAAAGCATTTTTGACACTATACTAGTATTAAAAATGTTTTTATATTATGGGACAGATGGAGTATTTTATACTGTTTGAATAACTAATGGAACCTTCAACCTTGCCACATCAAATTAGAATAAATCACAGTAGTTAGAGAAAATTACTTGCATGGAGTAATAGTGCATACAATCACAGTATGGCCAGGGGTCTTTCTTACCCATCTCTCTTGCCTTGGGTAAACAATGTGGATTTGGAACTGTGGCCACGCTGGTCATTTTGATATCTACTTCCATCAATGAACCGAATAAAGGATTGTATGGCTCGCGTAAAAAAAGTCTAGCTCCAGTAAGGAAGCCTCCCTATTATACTGAAATTATAAATTGACTTTATCCTTTTTCCCATCAATCAAAATATGCTTATACCTTTCGTAAACTGTACCAATCCGATTTACGTAATACTGATAGCACACCAACATATAAAAATGTCCATGGTGCAATTGTTTAGGTTTAGCTGTTTTGCCTTGTGATTTCCCGATACAAGTGATGCAGTAAAGTTTGTTTATCGCACATAGTACGGTACGAGTGGCACAATTAAACAGTTTTTATGGAAGCACAATTAAACAGCTTTTTTTGCAGGGAATTAAATAGCTTTATAACCATAGTTAGGCACACTTGGAGAACTTATTTTCACGATGGCAGGATAAATTTTATCTCAAGTAAACAAAGGCATATAAATTACTCCCTCTGATCCGTATTACCTGTCGCTGGTTTAGTACGAGTACAAAGTAACAGTACATGAAAAAAAGGTCCACTGAATAAACTGCAACGCACTGGAGCTTTTGCACGACATATGATGGGCACGGCATATAGCCGTACATAAAACTGGATGTGACAGGGGATCAGGTACGGCACGCACGGCCACATCCAGGCGATGCGACAAACAAACTGTGGCTGAGGTCAGGAAACCACCAGATCAGGAAACGGCCAGGTTGTTGTACTTGCTCCCCAAAAACAAGCACTCGTGCGGTATCCTTTTTGCCTTTCCACGCTTCCTTGTTCAGGCCTGCGTCTGGGAAAGAATCTGAATGGATCTGCATTGTGCATGCCGCATGCTTGAAAACCTAAATTTAGAGCCAAAATAGTTCAATTCCTGACAAGCATGCGTTCCCAGTGGGGAAAGTGGCTATAGCATGATGGGCAAAACAGAATGATAGTGAAGTTGCATAGTACTCGCATATATAACAAAAAAAAGAAAAAGGAACACCGAAGCATATACTGGCATGCAAATATTCCAAACTGGAGTATTTCTCTTCCAAGTACAAGGAGAGATTTCAAGGAGGAACAGCCAACTGCTGAATGTAGGGCGGATTGCGAATTTATCTATGATGTTGCTCCAAAGTATTTTGCAGTGCGCTAAGGACAAATGAAGCCTGACCTAACGGGCCAGTTACAGAACTTGGCATATCAACTCTAGTAATGATGGTACATGGACTCTAATCTCTGGGCCCAAAACTGGCATGCAAATATTCAGCGATTTACCGGATCAGCTATACATGTATAACCTTTGCCAAGGCCATGAAAAATAACTAGGGCATTCGCAAGCGATTAACAGCAGCTTTTCTTAAGCATCGCAGACACAGGGGAGGATCACTGATTCCGGTTGGCCATGTGAGCTTAACCATGACCATATGTCATTTCATGCTTGCGACAGCTCAATCATCATCGTGTTGACCATTTCCGCCGTGACGGTTGTCCCCGTAGTTGACCCATGGGAGCAGTGATTCCAGGAAGACCCTCAAAGCGTTGTGCCCAGCAACTTCAAGAGGGGCATGTATTCTCTCAGGCCCAGCTTCTTGTTCAACAGGCGGCATATCATGCGCCATTCCTGGACCAACCATAAATGGCCGCAGTTCTTCAGGAGGGAGCGATGGTGTTGTATCAGAGAAGTCTGAAACAAGCAGATGAGAGTACCTGCAAAGTGGGACACAAGTTATCAAAATATCTCTTCAAGATAGTCTGGGGAGCCAAGAATGAAAATCCAGAGCATATAATGTTACTTAGATCAATAAATCTGCAATGAATTAGAATAGAATTGCTGCCAAAACCAAACTATCTTTCTCTCGAGTATAAGTGGCACAAACTGCATATCTTTAGTCACTTTCATGTAAGTACCATACACAACTAACAACACAGATCCAAACACTACTGATAAGTTGAGATGGGAGTCAGTAAGCTAAACATTAAATGTTTAAGTTCTACAGAACCTATACAAAATCTACACCGATAATTGCTACTTCATAAAAGGTAAACTGGTTGGTTCATAGTTTAAACTAAACCAAGCTTCAGGTGTTGGCAACTTAAAAGGAAGAAATAGCCACAAACCAATCAAAAAGTACTGATTGAAAAGAATGAAAGACATGATCAAAGAATAGGATAGGCAGGATTCAACTGAGGTGTCAACATTTTGGAGCAACTTACTCATTCTTTTCTGAAGAGAATGCCTCTTTCATAACACATGCCCAGTCCTGGGCTTCTCTGCTGTCGTGCTTTAGTGATTCAATCACCAGAAGAGCAGCTTCTTTGAGTAAGTTCTGAAGTTCCGGGAACCTCCACATGATATAATGACGCTCAACATATATGTTAATCACATGCTCAAGTGAAGGGCTTCCTGGCTTTGCTGATCCAAAGAACGCATTCTTGAGTATTTGGGTCCATGAAGAGTCCTTCAAAGGAGCCTTGTCAACAATCTTAGAAAGCACCAGAGGATGAAGCATCAATGCTTGCTTCATGAGATCAACAGCTGTTGACTTGTCAGCATGATCAGAAACATCCTCAGCATCACGTTCAAGATAAAACCGTGCAATGGCTAGAGAAAAGGAGAAATTAGGAAACAGCCAGAGGGAGTTATCACACTGGTACTCTTCAGCAAACTGTTCCAACCATTTGTACTGCTGCGATCTTAGAGCAAAGTAATCAATGCAAAACAGAGCACCCTTTGGGTCATCAGAATCCAATGACAAAAGAAACTTGCAGGCCTCTAAAGCTGAACGGTGACAACCACGCCTATCCAGATTTTTCATGTGACAGAAAAGGGCTGTAAAAAATGGCTTGTTTAAGTCATGGCTGTATTTCAACTGATAGTTGCCCTGCAGTGGATTAAATAGTGGATGCCAAGCACACTCTAGTGCAAATAGACACTTCTCAACAGCGTCTGCTGATGATTGATGTTCTCCAGAATATTTGAACAGATCAGCAAATGTCAATAGCGAGTCTGGATGGTAGGGGTATTTTGCTAATATAGCAGCAATGGCATTGAGGTCATTGGCTGACTTGGCAGCTTCAAACAATTCCTGCACATGGCTGACAGAAGGATCATATACGTACCTGCAAGCATTAAACAGCATGGTCATTTACAGAAGTTATGAACTCTAGAACAGATCTCTGCTAAACTACTTTTGAAATTTTACTACACCTGTAGAACTACTTAAGCTTCCTACACGAAGAACATACAATGAACACAATGGTAAGCACAAGCAGTGTACACTGTACCCAAATAAATTAGTGACGTGCCAAAATTATGCCAAGCCAAACAATCCAAAACATGCATAATCACAGCGAATGCACTAGCAGCTCGAGCCAGAAGTTAGAATAATCATGCTCTGACAGACTGGTGTCCTTAAAAGTCCTATTACCAAGAGATCAGTGTGTAAATGCTGTGGAGCGATTAACCTTTGCATGAAACGTATATATAGCCCTCCAAAGAATTGTCTACTCGCATGTTCAAAGAAACCCGACCACTAATTATGGAAAAAAGCATCTCAACCAAAGAGCTTAGAAGAATAATTTTCTTCTCCGTGTTCAATCAAACTTGACTACTGGCTATGGATGAATCAAGAAACAGATTGTTCTCCGAACATCTCATCAAGAAACTACATAGTACTGAAACTGTTTGACATACAAATGTATACCATATCACCATGCACACTGCAAAGAAAAGGATATACCCTCACCTGAAATAATTCAAACTTCCCTTTGTCTCAACAAGATCCATTGACATTGACTTATCCCATGCTGGCCAGAAGCCAGGTGGAGATACAAGTAGGGTTCTTCTAGGATTAAGGCCAGCACGCCTAACACCACGCACTTGCCTTGAAGTGCCAGGCATATTCCGCTGGTTTTCAAGTGAATCAACTACCTTTGATCCAAAAATGCGCCTCATCTCATTTTCAGCCTTGAGATGTTTGGGATCAATTGCAAGAACTGAGGATGTCCCAGCAGTCATTTCAATTGTCTCAATCTCCTTCCCAGTTGCTCTGTCATTTTGATGAACACTTTTTTGCATGGGCCTCTTTTCAATAGCTAGATCTTCCAGAATTGAGTCCAGTGATTTCTCATCCCTCGACTTCGCCGAGGCTGGTGGTTCCGCCTTGCCCTTTTTCTTCTTCTTCTTTGATTTCTTGTTTGTTTCAGGAACAGCGCCGTTAGGCTTCTTTTTCACATATTGTTTCTGTTCTGTATAACTCGCAGTTTGATCAGTATGCACTTCATCTTCCTGCAGTGGAGTAAGCACATACATAAGATTAAAATCAATTCATCAACCATGACTAATACATAATTCGACTAGGCATGAATGAGGTAGTGCTACATCACAGGATCTAGATAACTAAGAACTGTAAATATGCTATCTTCATGTGTTTCACCTTATCATCATGATTCTAGACACGACTTGAGGCAAGCAAACACACGACTAACTCTCAATCAACAAACGGATATCAGATTACATCCTAGTACAGCCTGCTCCATCCAGAAGGGTATACAAGTGGCAGTTCAAGCGTGGTCAAAAGTATTGACCAATAGCAACAACAATCCACTGCAAATGATTTTACACGATAAGTAACACAGATTAGGCATCTTCCCCGACACTAATCATCATCGCATCTCAAAGTTCTCGCACAACCACAAGGATCGCCTCGCCTTTACTCGCAATCTACCAATTTATTTATCACTGGCACGGGATAACACATGGCAACACGAGCGCAGATAAGCAACAGTTTACAATCTAATTAAACCCTAGCGACGAGTGGAACGGGGGGAGGAAGGGACCTTGTCCTCTTCTGGCTCGTCGTCGTCGTCGTCGAGGAGGTCGAAGGGGTTCCTGGCGGCGACGCGGGTAGGGGAGCCCGCCTCCTCCTCCTCCTCTTCCTCCTGCACCACCACGAGGGCGTCCTCGGCGGGGTCCTGCGGGGAGGCCTCCCTCTCCTGGAGGACCCGCCGGACCAGCCTGCCGGACATGTCGACGGCTGCGGCGGGGGCGAGCTGAAGCGAGGGTTAGGGTTTGGGCTTTGCGGCGGGCCGGGCCGGGCGGCGGGGTCGGTCGCCAAGCGAAAGGACGAGAGGGGATTCGAGATGGCGACGAGGACGACGAGTGTTTTGCTGCCCTTTGCAGGGTTCGGGAGAGGGCAGATTGCGATTTCGGAAGCCCGGAGGGGTGCTTCTGGAAAGAGTTTTGTTTGCGTTATTATTGCGTACGTGTTCTTCTTTTCTTTTTCTCCCGACGGAATTGGAATTCTTCTGATCCTACTATTCGCTTCCGTCGGTTGCATTTGCATTTGATTTTTTTTTCTAAGACCGGATTTGAAATTTTGGACAATGGACATTTTTCCTTAGAAACACGGTACAGACTTAAACACTTGTACACATGCATCATCTGAAATAAATCGAGGAAAATGCTTTCACTTTATGCCAAGTTTAGGACTTGAGCCTTGCTGGGCAAATTTTTCCATAAGAAATATAGCCATCCAAGTTATGCTCAATTCACATAAAAAATAGATTTGTGATATGAGAAAGGAACGGTGTTGGGATGTGAGGTTCCAAATATGATGTGTGATGTGGATAAAATCTCACTTATAACAACATATGATCAACCAAAATCCATCAGAAGCCACAACAACAAAAACCATACCGTGTCGGAGACACATATGACCGTCACATTGATCTTGAGGAGCACCGTCACCATAGAATATACTCATCATTGTATTCCCTCGAGCGAATAAAATTCATAAGGCATGAGGTAGAGCTTTCCACCTGTATTGCGGATCTAGACCTGGGCACATCATGTGTCTTGAACTCACAACTCCATTGGATTTGTTTCGCAAGGTTCTTGTGTTGCCTACTTATCCTTCCTTCGATATTTATACATTCATATATAAGATCGACTTTCACCATCAATCCTTAGTGTCCACCTAAGGGTGACGGATCAATTTCACTCAAATGATCTCTTCGATTTCTTCACTAGCATCAAATCGACTTTTGAACCAGACGATGTTTTCATTGGTTTATCCGATAAG